>NW_022196915.1:64956690-64961482 GCF_008632895.1 Mastomys coucha
TGAATTGAGTCTGTTAAA
This sequence comes from Mastomys coucha, assembly GCF_008632895.1. Lineage (NCBI taxonomy): Eukaryota > Metazoa > Chordata > Mammalia > Rodentia > Muridae > Mastomys > Mastomys coucha. Next base: position 64,956,709 of record NW_022196915.1, read on the forward strand.
AAAAAAAAAATAGCATTTCTGGATGCCAGGGATAAGATACTAGAAAGATCTCGCAAAGCAGTGTAAAGCCATTGTCCCAGAGAAGAAGAATGCATTCATGCTTTTAAAGAGATTGTCCTGTTAGTGATTTGAAACATAACAAGGGAAGAGGACAGTATGATGAAGAAGAACTAAACTAGGCCGTGGGAGCAGCCATCTTAGCTGGCTGTGGCTTGGGCTGTGGAATGGAAATCAGAGGAGACAGATTAAGAACTGATTAGCTGCAATGCTGGCAACAGCTGCAAATGAGTTGCATCTGGAGAGGAGAGGCGAGAGGATGAAGGACGACTCCTAGTCCTCTGGCTTATATAACTGATGGGATGTTCAGGGAATTGTTAAGAAGCCAGGATGGAATACTGAGAAAAGGGTGGGCTGCTTGGGTTTGCTTCTACCTAAATAACTGCTACCCTGGGGACATTTAATTAGAGGGGTCTAGCAGGTGGCATGGTCTGGAGCTCAAAGGTGTGGTTTGGGGATTGTCAGAGTGGAGATTGTCACTGAAGTGTGCAGGTGGTGGTGCATCAGGAGGAAGCGTGGGATGCAGCTTTAAGAAACACTCAAGATAAAAATCAGCAAAAAGAGATAGAAAAGGAATAGCTACAGAGAGAGAGAAGTCATGAAATCCAAAAGAAAAGCAAATTTCAAGGAGGAAGTGTTCATCAGCAAGTCTAAGTAGTGATAAAATCTGTAACAGAAACAAAGGCTAAAATCTCCACATTGCATATAATGCAGCATCCATACACTTAATACACACTGTGCATTGTACGTTATTAAAGGTTGACAGATCCATCTAACAATAGATGTTGGGTTGTGGGAAATGGTGTGTTGTCATAGGGAAAATACAAACCTTGGCTCCAAGACTGTCTGGTTGCTAACTGTCATGAAGAGTATGAACAAGGATCAAAGTCCAGAGGTGTTGGAGAATGCTCACCAGGAGAGTGTCAGAACAGAGCTAGCCTGTCTCTGAAAGGTGCAGAGGTTTCCTTCATTGAGTCATTTGTACACATGGTTTTAGAGAGATGAAGGGAAACAGTAAGGTAGGGGAAAGCCTCCATTAACCCTGGGAACTGTGATAAAATCTCCACAAAAAAAAACACACACTGAGCCAGGCATCGTGTTCATACATGTTTTAGATATGTGTGTGTGCATGTGCATGTGTGTATGTATGTGTGTGTGTGTGTGTCACCACAGCTAGGAGAATGAGAAGAACAATCATCAGGAATACAAAGCAATCCTGGGCTACGCAGCAAGGCCACTCGGTCTACATGACACTCTTTCTCAAAAACATCAACAAAACAATTGAAATCCAGGTCCCATTTTCAAGAATATCGAATACCATACATTCACAATATAAGCAGTCTATTAAGTGATGCACCAGCTTCAATAATTCAGACCCGCTCATAGGACAACAGAGACTTCCCCTGTACCCCTGTACCCTCCCCCACAATCTACTTCTTAAATAATATCCTCAGAGGCTAACTTCTAAAATTATCTCTAACTGTGATGTCACATACCACACACTAACTGGGGACACCTGAAAAGAAAAGAAAAAAGAAAAACTCTGATTATATTTAAGAAATCTGTTTCCTGAAAGTGAAACAAAAGTTATTTGTTTTGTAAACTCTAGAGGGGGAAAGCTTCTACAAGGCCCTTTCAGAACTACAAATTCCAAGAGGAATCCAAATAAATTAATTTGGAAAGTCCCTTGAATTCTTTGGACTGGAATTAAACTTGAAGGTTATCTTTCAAAGCCTGGCCATGCCGACTATCAATATTTTACGGTGACATTTTCCTAAACAGTTTGCGCAAGGAAAGGGCAGTGTAATCAAAGATGCTAAGTAAGTAATAAGCAAACAGATGTGTTTAAGATAGCATTTTTTAAAAAAAAGTAACAGCAGATTTTTAAGGAAACAAATACAGTAGAGGCCTCATGTATTCAACATTGTTAAGCAATGGCCTTGACTATACAAGGACATTTTCCAGATAGCAGCTGATTTAACTTGACAACACTTTAAAAATGACATTGATGAAGATGATTGTAAGATGTAATATGCACTCCCTCTCTGGCTCTCTGGGGCTAGTCTACTGTCTTTGCTATGTCTTTCTTTCAATGATGCAAGATCTTTGGCTCTTATTATCTGTTGATAATAAGATCATGGGATATAGACATTATTCACTCACGGAGCTGATCACAGTTGGGGGGGGGTCTCGCTATAGACCCAACTACTGGGTTTTCTTATCTGTCCTTTTCTTTCTCTTTCCTTTTTCTTTTTAAGACTTCCTTTTATTTATGAGGAATTATTTAGGTACATGTGTGTGTATCTGGGAATGATTGCTGTGGGGTGAGGATGGAATTGGAGAATATCCTCAGGAGCCAGAAGGGGGCTTTGGATGCCCTGAGCTGGAGTTTCAGATGGTCCTGAGACGCCTAAGTGCTGGGAAATGGAGGTGGGTCCTTTGGGATCACAGCAGTCACCTTTAACAGCTGAGCCATCATTTCTCTGACCCATCTTCCCATTTCTTAAAATCACCCATAATCTTCCTCTATGGGTCCTTCATCCATGTTCATAATTCAGTGTCTTTTCTACTTTTAGCCTTGAATACATACATTCACTCCATAAAATCTGAAATGTAGAAAATTTGTAAATAGTCACCTCATACACGGCTGTCCTCCTTGCCATTTTTTAACCCATGGGTTAGTTTTAAATCATGCAGAGGGCAACAGGAGCAGCAATAGTAGTAGATAAACCAAGTGTCCTGCTTTTTGTGCTTAATGTAACAATTGTTTTTCTTCCAAATAAGCATTTTAAGTATAATGTGCCATACACTTTTCTTTACCAAAAATGTCTCCTTGCAATTCCTGTCTGAGAGACTTTTAGTTTCTCTACACCATCTGGAAGTTGAATACAACATGTCCCATCAGACCCCTCCATTATCCACCTTGCAAAGCATTAGTGAAAAATGAAGCTCACACTGAATGAAGGCATTCTGTAAAGGCACGGATGCATGCACTGCATAATTTAAAATATAGCAGCACCCACTAAGTGCAAATGTATTGAGATAGTTACTGCAAGGCCACGTGTGATGGCGCACACGTTTAATCCCAGCACACAGGAGGCAACAGAGGCATGTGAATCTCTAGGAGTTCCAGCCCAGTCTGTTCTACATAGTGAGTCCCAGGCTAGCCAAGGCTACATACGAAGACCCTGTTTCAAAAAGAAAAGAAAGAATTTTTGCAACTCTGATCATAGGCTTCAAAGGTAGGATGCTGGTGGCAAGGGATGGGTTTACTATAACTACTGTGCTGCTTTTTAAAAGGTAGATCCATACTACAAATATGGAATGATCACTAGGATATATTACAATATGAATCCATATGTGCAGATAAGTACACACACACATTCACACCCACACACACACACATACACACACACACATACACACACACTCACACTCACACACACACTCACACACACACACTCACACATACATACACACATACACATACACACACACACTCACACACACATACACACTCACATACACACTCACACACACATACACACATACACACACACATACACACACACATACACACACATTCACACACACACTCACACACACACATACACACACTCACACACACATACACACATACACACACACTCACACACACACTCACACACATACACACACACTCACACTCACACACACTCACACACACACACTCACACACACACATACACACACACATACGCACACACTCACACACACATACACACACTCACACACACATACATACACACACACTCACACTCACACACACATACACACACATACACACACTCTCACACACACACTCACACACACTCACACACACACATACACACACACTCACACACATAAACACACACACTCACACACACATACACACACACATTCACACACACTCACACACATACACACATACACATACACATACACACACACACTCACACACACACACACACACACACACCTGCATCCATACACGTTGCAGATATAGGAGCAGGAAGTCATATCCTTGCATATACTTTAGAAACAGCACTTGCTTCTGGAACGATATACAAGAAGCACCAGAGTGATAGCTTCAGGTCGGCAGGCATTGGGGTAGGAGGTTCATGCATTGTCCACCCTGGGAAACTAACAGAGAACCGTGGTTCTCACTGCTGCTTTACCATATATACACATTACTTTCAAAGTCACTGTGAAGGAATTTAGTTCCTTTCGTTTATAGAAAGCAAAACAGCAATATTAGATATTTACTGTCTGTCTTAGTTAGGGTTACTACTGCTGTGATGAAACACCATGACCAAAGCAACCTGAGGAGGAAACCAAGTATTAGGTTTATGCTTCCGCATTACTGTTCATCACTGAGGGAAGTCAAGAGAGAAACTCAAACAGGATAGAAGCCTGGAGGCTGATGCAGGGGCCGTGGATAGGTACTGCTTACTGGCTTTCTCTTCATGGCTTAACTCAGTCTGCTTTCTTCTTCTTTTTCTTTTTCTTCTCCTTCTCCTTCTCCTTCTCCTTCTCCTTCTCCTTTTCCTTCTCCTCCTTCTTCTTTTCCTCCTCTTCCTCCTCCTCCTCCTCCTCCTTCTTCTTCTTCTTCTCCTCCTCCTCCTCCTCCCTGTTCTCCTCCTCCTCCTCCCTGCTCTCCTCCCCCTCCTCCCTGTTCTCCCCCTACTCCCTTTTA
>NW_022196915.1:64961797-64969054 GCF_008632895.1 Mastomys coucha
TCCTTCTCCTTTTTATTAATCATTACATACGTTTACATCTCAAATGCTATCCCACTTCCTGGTTACCCCTCCACAAACCCCCCATCCCACATGTGCCCTCTCCTCCCTCCCACATCCACCCTCTCCTCCCTCCCCTATGCCTCTGTGAGGGTGCTCCCCCACCCACCCACCATCTCTAGCCCCACTACTCCAGCATCCTCCTACGCTGGGGCATCAAACCTCCACAGGACCAAGGGCCTCCTCTCCCACTGATGTCAGACAAGGCCATCCTCTACTACATATGTATGTGGGACCTGGATCCCTCCCTGTACACTCCTTGGTTGGTGGTCTAGTCTCTGGGAGCACTGGGTAGTCCTTCCAGCCGATGTTTTTCTTCCTATAGTTGCAATGCCCCTCTGCTCCTCCTGTCCTTCCTCCAGCTCCCCAACTGGATCCCTGAGCTCAGTCTGATGGTTGGCTCCAAGGATTAACATCTGCATTGGTCGGTTGCTGGCCGAACTTCCCAAGGAACAGCCACACCAAGTTCCTAACATCACCTCTTGGCAATGGCAACAGAGTTGGGTTTGGTATCAGAGCAGAGATGGTCCTACCTACAGTGGGCTGGGCCCTCCCTCATCGACCACTAATTAAGAAAATACACTTGCCCACAGCCTGGTCCTATGGAGGTATTTTCTCAAGTGAGATTCCATCCCACCCAGTGACTGCCGCTTTTGTCAAGTTGACATAAAATCAGCCAGCACACTGTTTAATCTGCTCCATGCCAAGGAGTTTGTAGATACATAATCCCATTTAACCCCTGCAATCACTCTGCAAGGTTAGCAACTATCATGTTCATTCTGTTGATAAAGTAACACAGTAATTACATCATATGCCTAAGAGTACTCTGGGAGACACCAGAGCAGAGACCTCAACATAATGATTGGCCCAAGTCTGTATTCTTAAGTACTTAAACAAAAATAAAGGCATAAAGCTATCTACAAAGTCTAACTAGACTCCATGGATGAGGGAGTTATTCAATTAGGAAGGGGAAAGATCTATGCAGATAATAGGAAGCATGGGGCATATTTTTTTCCGTATCTTTTGCCCCAAACTGTAAGCATCGTATATGGTGAGTAATGGCTATACAGGTAAGGACTTTGTTCTCACATGGTTAACCTAAGAATAACTAGAAAAAGTGCTTCTCCACTACAAAAAGCTTCTCCCGCATCAACCCTACATCCACTCCATTGCTATTTCCAATCTCATGGATCCACTTGAGATCTCCAAGGACAAACACTGCCATATGTCACTTCTGACCCTATTACATCCAATACGCTCTCCCAGTAGCATGTCCCCGTAGTCTTAACCACCGACATCTTTCAAAGCCTGACCAAATTCTACCTCCCAGAACTTTCCAATTCAGCTAAATCAAGGCTCATCTCTCCCTCTCCTCCAGATTAATAATCTCTCACTGAAATCCCAAAAATACAAAAGAGATGTAGATTGTGAATGTATTTCTAATATCTGGCTGTTTGTCTATTATCTGTCTGAGAGCTACTCTACTGGCTATAGCAACAAAATGGAGGTGGTCTAGTTGTCCATCAACAAATGAATGGATAATTAAAACTCAGTATCTGTAAAAAGCAGAATATAACTCAACCCTAAAGAAAAATGAAATCACAGAAATTGCAGGAAAATCAATGGACTTAGAACATATAATATTAAGTGGGGTCATACAACCTCAGGAGATAAAAGTCATACTCTCTCCCTCATATGCAGATCACAGGCTGTGGTGGTTTGACTGAGAAATGGCCCCCATAGGCTCATCTGTTTAAATGTTCACTAGTTGACAGAATTGTCTGGGGGAAGGATTGGGAGGTGTGGTCTTGATGAAGGAGGTGTGTCACCAAGGTAGGCTTTGGGATTTTAAAAGCCCATGTCAGGCCCAGTCTCACCCTCTGCCTCATGGTTGTGGATCAAATATAAATTCAGAGCTATTGCTGCAGTACCGTGCCTGCCTGCTGCCATGCTCCACACCATGATCATCATGGACACTCCCTCGGAAACTGTAAGTAAGCTTACTTACTTACTTACTTACTTACTGTAAGTAACCAAATGCTTTCTTTGTAACTTGCCTTGGTCATGATGTCTCTTCACAGCAATAGGAAAGTAACAAAGGCATGGGCGGTTATGTGTATGTGGGGGGGGCACAAATGTGTGTGTGCCCAGTAGAACATATAGCATATCATAGGAAGACTACAAAAGGGTGAATGTGAGATGATGAGGAAAGACAGGATGTATAGACATAGGACACATGCGTCCCAGAAGGGGTTACAGCTGTTTATCAGCTTTAGCTCTGTCATTGATTGATTACGTGTGTGTATTTGTGTGTGAGTGTGTGAATGTATGAGAATCTCTGTGTGTAATATGAATGTATGAGAATGTGTGTATATGTGTATGGATGTGTGTGTGTATTGATGTGTGTCAGGATGTATGTGTGTGTGTGTGAATGTATGTGTGTGTGTGAATGTATGAGAATGTATGTGTGTAATATGCGTGTATGAGAATGTGTGTATATGTGTATGGATGTGTGTGTGTGTATGGATGTGTGTGTTTGTGAATGTGTGTTTGTATGTGTTGGATATGTGCATCAAATATAATTAATGGTAAAAATGTAGACTCCAAAATAACACCCTCAGGCTTCAGAATGGCTGCTCTACTAGTGTAAAAGTTCAACTGAGCTTATTTGATGACTGTGGTGATCTTGCTGTATGATGTTCTATATTGGAAATTTCTTCCTAATGACATGGTGTTTACTTGAGGAGGAGGAAGCATCTCCCTTGCATGTGGGTCTCAGTAGGGGACGAGCAATGGTTTGATTCTTTAGATCACCACCCTTGCCTGCCCTGTGTGGCATTCACTGTATCTCAGCAGTCGTCTAGTAACCTGTTAGAAGGGAAGGAACCGTGCACATAAGCCCTGTGGAGCGAGCCTGGGGTGAACGGAGATGGTGCATATAAGCAGCCTGGCTGGGCATAGGCCATTACTATGAGCAGGCTGGCTGGGTGGACATAGGCCATTGGTGTGAGCAGGCTGGCTGGGTGGATATAGGCCATTGGTGTGAGCAGGCTGGCTGGGTGGACATAGGCCATTGGTGTGAGCAGGCTGGCTGGCTGGGCATAGGTCATTGGTGTGAGCGAGCTGGCTGGCTGGGCATAGGTCATTGGTGTGAGCGGGCTGGCTGGGTGGGCATAGGCCATTGGTGTGAGCGGACTGGCTGGCTGGGCATAGGCCATTGGTGTGAGTGGGCTGGCTGGGTGGGCATAGGCCATTGGTGTGAGCGGGCTGGCTGGCTGGGCATAGGCCATTGGTGTGAGCAGGCTGGCTGGCTGGGCTTGGGTTGTTCGTACGAAAAGCCTGGTTGAACTTGCAGAGTGGGTGGTCTTTGCTAATGTCAAAGTGTGAGACAGAAGCATACAATCCTCCCACAAAAAGCTGGTTGCTGCCGACAGGATATATTTTTTATGGCAATAAGAGATGATGAGAGCATGTATTTTCTGCCGTGGTGAGGCCTGGGTCATGCTATGAGCCTCCAAAACTAGACAGACTAGCCGTCCTCGAGCTCCAGGAAAACTGATAATAACAAAAGGTAGGCTTGTCTACTACCTCACCTTTCATGTACATGTGTGTGTTTAGGTTACCATGGCAGTTCGTATATGCTTGGCCCAGGGAGTGGCACTACTAGTAGCAGGTGTGGCTTTGTTGGAGTCACTGTGTCACTGTGGGTACAGACTTTAAGACTCTTACCTAGCTGCCTGGAAGCCAGAATTCTGCTAGCAGTCTTCAGATGAAGGTGTAGAACTCTCAGATCCTCCTACACCATGCCTGCCTGGGTGATGATAATATACTGAACCTCTGAACCTGTAAGCTAGCTTCAATTAAATGTCCTTAGAAGAGTTGCCTTGGTCATGGTATCTGTTCACAGAACTAAAACCCTAAGACAGTAGGGAAGAGAACTACATAATAGGCATCTAAATTTTGTTATTAGCAAGAGTGTGGGGTTGTGTTTTGTAATGTTTTGTGGGGCTTGGGGTGGGGAGCAAGTATGGAGATTAGTTTTGGGGGTCACAGCTTTGAAGCACATTAAGGATCTGAACTTGACAGAGTGTTGTCTGTCCTTAGATAAGAATTGTTCTTGCTGGATGGGTAGAACCTGGAAGGACAGAGAGAGAAGGGGGAAGTGGGAGAAGGGCCAGAAGAGAGGGGACTCTGGGAAGGCTGGCAAGCTTGTCACATCCAAATGGATCCCTTAAGGAACCTGGAAAGAGTCCCCCATGCCCACCCTGTGGCCCCTGGGTGTTTCCAACTCACCTTCAAAGAACAGAGACCCTTCTGGCAAAAAAGCTAGGCGACCCACAGGTGCTGACAACCACTGCAAGGAAGGGTCTAGAGTCTGGTCATGTGTGAGCCAGACTTGCCTGAAGAAGAAAACCTACAGGCCATCAAGGAGCATCCCACACGGCCGCTGTGGTATTTCTTCTCTTTGGGTAGATGAAGTGGGTGAGTGGTGATGGTCCAATCACACTAAGCCTCCCAGAGGAAGGGAGGAAAGGTAACTACAAGGTCAAAGCTGGTTGGCCAGGAGCCCAGAGCCCCTTGAGAAAGAGACAGGAAAGTACCTTCTCAGTGGGGGAACAGGGGGGGCAGGCCTGCAGAAGAACTGGCAAGGGAAAACGAAAGCTGAGTCGTAAGGCCATAAAAGACCCCCAGGAGAGGCAGGAGAGGGTGCAGCTCCAGGCCCTGCACTAACCCTGGAGGTTGGGCTGCTGGCTCTGCCTAGTGCTTTGTCCAAATTCAGAGGAGCAAAGATCTCTTTCAAGTCTCCAATCATTTTACCACCGCTCCCTTAAGGTTTGGTTGCTTTGTTTTATTTACCCCACAAGGCTTCCAGTCCAATTACCGTTCTACACCTTTGGAAGCTTTATGAATATGGAGGGAGAAATCACTTGTGTGGAAACCATAGCGTTCTCATGAAGATTCCATGCGGACGGCTAGTCACACGAACGGCCGGAACTGCACTGGCAGGGAGTTTTCAACACAGATTATGTCAGATGTGGTTCTTTTCCCTTCAGGAACGAAATGACAAATCCTTCCCAGGTGGCAGCAAAAAAAAAAAATTAAAAGTACAACCCATCTGTACTCTTGCCTCAACAGGGGAAACAATAAAAAGAGACAAAAATCATATTTCTTATGAATCTTTGCCACAAATTCAAGCCCATTGTCAGCTGTGGAAAAGTTCAATGAGTCACTTCAGCACCCTACCCCCTGACAAAAATAATAATTCCCAGTGCTGTGCTAAGAGGACCCATGCTTCCAGAATACCACAGAGTGTACCAAGGAACCATACCTAGAGGTCCACTGCTGTTGACACGTAGAAAGCTCTTACAGTTCCTCTGTAGGACTAGGAGAGAGTATGTGAAGCTGAAAGAATAGCAGTGGTGGAGAAGAGAAGGACTAACCAAACCAAAAACCTGACCTGGGAGTCTCTACCGCCATAACCAGCAGCTGAGACCCGGCCACACGGGCAGCCACTCAGTGCTTTAAGAATGTCTGAAAAGCAAAGAGTTGTGCACTTGGTCGCAACACTGCCAGATGCATTCTGAAAGGTGAACAGCTGTTGGGCTATGGCATAGGAGCCAAGGCAAGCATGGGACCAAGGAAGAGCCAAGATAAGCAGCAACTATTACCTTCCTGCAGGGTGTGTGCGGTGCATTCTCAACACCATCTAAAGTGATCAACACGTGTTCAAAATGGCTTCCGAGCTAACTTTCATGAGTCACTGTCAACACAGCATACATGTGTGGCAGGATATTTGGTCACGCTGTGAACTCTGAGATTGTGTTATTTATTGAAAAAGAAAACAAAACAACAAAACAAAACAAAAAAACCTCTGTTTCTACTTGTGGTGTGACTCAGCCCTTGGCACACATCTTTAATCCCTCTGGCTGCATATGCCCTTAGTACATACATTAATCCCAAACAATGAAGATAAAGTTAATTTGTAGAAGGAAGCACCCATGTTTGAAAGATCTGTCTAATTGATTGGCAGAAAAGGTGATGAATCAGAGAAAGATTTGACAGAACAGGATGTGCCCAACTCTCATGAGTCCACAGAGAGAGACTACCTAAGGGAGGGTAATGTGGAGAGAAAGGGGAAAGAGGAGGCAGTTTTACAGAGACAGGTTGAAGAGCGACCAAGCTGAAACAGGTGAAGACAGAAAGAGCCAGACAATGAGAAGGCACCGGAAGATTAGAACATATTGCCAAAGTTAGTGTGAAGCCAAGCAGAGCAATTCAGGAGAAACGGGGAGAAGCCAAATTTGAATCAGTCAGCTGGGAGAGGAGTTTGAGCCAGAACAGCTGAGTTGAATCTGCCAGCTAGAGTTTAGAAAGAGTGAGCTTATTTAGCAGCAAGTCTCAGGGGCTTGCTGAGAACACATTCTAGGCCTAGATTAGATTGTACGAAGGCTAGAAGCTTCCAAGACTAGATTTAGGTTAGCAGTAGGCCTTGGAGATGACAGTTACCTCAGGAGAGTAAAAGTTACTTTTTATATGTATATGCTACTGTCTCAATCGTCAATCTAATTTAGTTACGAGTAGATGGCAGGTAGACAGAAGAAGTATTCATCTATGTACAAATCTCCATGGACACAAAGACACGGACACCCTATGCAAACACAGAGTCTCATATTATAACCCAGACACTCCTACAACCTGGACCTCCCCCTTATCTATCTAGTCCTTGCTGAATGATGGATCCCCAACCCCAATCCACAGCTAACCAACACCTTGTTATACCCAAGTTGTTTCTTTGTAGATGAAAGAAGTCATTGGAAAGTCCTGGGAGACAGCTTCTGTGATCCAGTGTCTGCTTTGAAAGGGGCTGGATTGGCTCAGAATAGCCACTGTCTACTTCCACTTCCATAATGCGTCTGTGACCACATCCCTGGCTGCCTAGAAAACCAGTCCCTGTTGATTCTTGTGAGTCCTCATTCCCTCTCTTCTTAAAACAATATTTTAAAAACAGTACTGGGGGTCTGAAAGACTGTTCATCAGGTAAAGCACTTGCCATGCCAGCCTGAGAATCCAAATTCAATCCCCAGAAACCACATAAAGGTGGAGGAGAGAGCACAGTATATGAAGTTGTTCTCTGATCTCCACATGTGCTCCATGGTACACACACACACACACACACACACACACACACACACACACACA
>NW_022196915.1:64969281-64982602 GCF_008632895.1 Mastomys coucha
ATACACACACACATACATACACACACACACATACACACACACACATACATACACACACACACACACACTTAAATTTTTAATTGATAAAAACCATATGTATCTATGGTACAAAACATGATGTTTTCAAATATGTACTTATGTGGCATGCCTAAATCAGCTAACTAACATATGCATTAGAGCCCATATTTTTTATTGGATGATACATTGCTGGCTAGTCGTCATGCTATATAATAGATCTATTGAACTTCAGAGTGCCCTGATTAGACTTGAATACCTGCCTCTTGGTAGATGTGACCAAGCTTACTGGCTAGTTCTAATTATCATCTTGGCACAGCCTAGAGCCACCTGAAAGGAAACTCTCTGCTGAGAAATTGCTCCAATCAGATTGATTTGTAGGCACGTCTGCTTGGGATTGTCTTGATGATCAATTGCTTTTGGACAGCCCAGGTCACTATAGTTTTGAAGTATATAAAGCCAGAACTGGAGCCAGAGTGAGCAGTATTCTCTCATGGTTCCTGCCTCCAGGTTCCTGCCCTAAATTCCCTCAAGGATAGATTGTGACCTGGAAATATAAGTCAAATAAAGGTGACACACACCTTTAATCCCAGAACTTGGGGGGCAGAGGCAGGTGGATCTCTTAAGTTTGAGGCCAGCCTGGTCTATGAAGCAAGTCCAGGACAGCAAGGGCTACAAAGAGAGAGAAACAATATCTCAAAAAACATAATAATAATAATAATAATAATAATAATAATAATAATAATAATATAAAGATGATGAAGAAGAAGAAGGAGGAGGAGGAGGAGAAAAAGAGGAAGAAGTCATCAACTACACCGTGTCCTCACCAAGTTGCTTTTGGTTTGTGTTTTGTCACAGAAACAGAAAGAGAACTAGAATACTAAGTAAACTGAGAATTTTCAGAAATGTGTAAAGTCTTCTTTAAAATTAAAGATAAATAATTCTTGTCACTAAAAAATGCAAAGCACTTCAAAAATTTCAGGCTGTACTAATTGAAAATGACAACCCACGAATTTTAGTTCATTTTAAATTTGTTAAAATACATATTTCTGGAGTGTTTTGTGGCAGGGTGAGCCAGAAATGCCCCCCAAACCCTAAGAATGAGGTGACAAAGAAACATCAGAATAGGGAACCTAGAAGTAACTGTAGACACCATTGGCCAACAGACCTGTAACAGCCATGCTGAGGGCAAGAAAAGCTACTCAGTAAATGTTGCTAGAGAAATTAGAATAAGCACACAAATGAGTATAACCAGATCCCTTCCCCCCTCTTTCTCTCTCTCCCTTTCTCTCTTTTGCTCTCTCGCCAGGTACAGAAATTAACTTATGTGTGTGTAAGCCCTAAAGGCATGAAACTGATAGAAGAAAATATTTTCAAATGCTTCAGGACACTGAAACAGAAAAGGAGGTTTTAGACAAGACCCCTTAAAGCAGTGGTTCTCAACCTGTGGGTCATGACCCTCTTGGGGATCAAAGGACCCTTTCTCAGGGGTCACCTAAGACCATCGGAAAACACAGATATTTACATTACAATTCATAACCGAAGCAAAATTGCAGTTATGAAGTAGCAATGGAGTAACTTTATTATGGGAGGTCACCATAACATGAGGAGCTGTACTAAAGGGTCGCAGCGTCAGGAAGGCTGAGAGTCACTGCCTCAAAGCATGAGAAGTAAATGCAGCAGTACGCAAGCCTGCCAAGCTGGAAACCTGTTTGGAGGGAAGCAGTCACCAGAGTGAAGAGACAGCACACATAATGAACTAGAAATTCTACAAACTGCAGCTGACATATCAAGAATACACAAGACACTCAAAAAGCTCAATGACCACAAAAACATTAAACTGGCTTTTAAATGGGTAAGTCTTAACTGGACACTTTTCATAAAGAAAACATACAAAATGGTTATAACGGTTATGACAACATGTTCAATATAGTGAGTCATCAGGAAGACCTAAACAAAGCTCACAGTGAGGTTGTCACTGCAGAGGCTGGAGAGAAAAGGAACCCTCTCTATAGTGCTGGTGGGAATTAAATTCAAGGGCATTGTTGTAAGCAGCATGGAAACTCCTCAATCAATCAATCAATCAAGAACTATGATTCAGGAATCCTGCTACTGCATACATACCCCAAGCACAAGAAACCCTGCACGTTAAAGAGACACCTATACTTCTGAGTCTATGCAGTGCCGTCAGCAAGAGCTGAAATATGCAGACAACCTAAACTGCCATCCAGTGATGGATGAATAAAGAAAATGAAGGTCTCACACACACACACACACACACACACACACACACACACACACACACAAGAATAGCATAAACCAAAAAAGAAAAAGAAAAAAGAAAAGATTGAAATCCTGTCATTTACTATGACAGGCACGGAACTGTGGACCAACCACCACTGTTAAAAGAAGCCAGATACCAAAAGCCAAATATCACATGATCTCACTCATGTGTGGAACCTACAATAAGATCTCAAATTTGAAATTAAACAGGGACTGCTAGTGTCTGGAGTTAAGCCTCACCAAGGATATGGGAGTGAGAAGCTGGGCTGGGCTGTAGCAGGGTGCACTGCCGTCACATAACAGTTTGTACCATGTCTCAAAAAGCTTGAAGAAAGGACTTTGACTGTTTTCACTGTTAAAAATGATAGATGTTTGAAGATGCAGGCATAGATACCTTGATTAAAATTCTGCACAATACCTACATGTATTGGAACACTCCATAGTACCTTGTTATTATACACAATGTCTGTGGTTTTACGTATGGGTTAAAATGAAGTTGAGGGCTGGTGAGAGGGTTCAGCTGGTAAAGACAGAACAACTCGGCCAATGGAGAGAAATCTCCAGAAGCCATGGGCTGAAATAAATCTTTCCTCCCTAAATGGGTTTCATAGCCACACAAAAGCCATGCAGTACCATACACACCTTAGCACTCTAACGAAGAAAACCACATGCAGGGACATGTGGAAATCCTCTGTGCTTTCTTTGCAACTTCTCTGTAAACCTAGAGTATCTTTGAAATTAAAAGATCTCTGAAGTAAATAGAGATTCCCAATGTCCCACCACTAGAGGCTATAAGTCAGCATGCCTTAGACGGGACTCAGCAAACTTGAAGGGGGTTAGAGCTAAGCAAGCATTTTCTTTTAAATGGCTACAACCCAAGATGCCCTGGCTCAACTGTAGAAGAAACTGCCTTACATCCCTCCACCTCGGAGTGCCAGAAGCCCCAAAGACAAAGCTGGCTTCCTTTTCCTTCCTTGGGTAATAAATATTCTCCACACTGAGCCACTCTGAAAACACCGCTATATGTCCCACGGCTATTCAGCATAGGCCACATTTCCTTTTGTTTCATCAATCCCTACGATGCATCACATCGACAGAGAATAAATGCTGAACAGTGATGATGGCTACAGACTGCCCTGTGGACCACTCCACACCCCGCACCAGCTCTGCAAGCCCGCAAAGAAAATTCAGAAGAGAGTAAATGGCCTTGCTTTCCAGCAGCCGTCAAACGACAGAACACCGTGTTACAGGGACAAAAGCTATTCATTCGCCAGAAAAGGAGAGGCAGAGGGGAGGCAGCATGCACCTCTTCAAAGTCTGATTCCACTGAGTATAGATGTGCTTGGTCTAACGGTGTCCCCAACTCCTTAAGATATTTATTTTATATTTAATCAATTAGAATATAATTTGAACTGAAGAGATGGTCTTCGATAGTAAATGGGAGTCTTGTGAGACCAGTAAAGGAGTTTACTTGAAGAGGATTGTCGTAGGGTTACTATTGCTGTGATGAAACACCATGACCAATGCAACCTGGGAGGAAGCAGTTTATTTCACTCACAGTTCCATATGACAGGTTCATTATCAAAAGCAGTGAGGGCAGAAACTCACAGAGCAGAAACCTGGAGTCAGGAGCTGATGTATATGAAGGAACGCTGCTTACTGGCTTGCTCCCCATAGCTCACTCAGACGCAGGACCACCAGGGGCGTTACCCCATCCCCCCCCAACACTGCTCACTGGTTTAAAAAAATAGCTTACATCTGGATCTTACGGAGGTCATTTCTCAACCGAGGCTCCCTCCTCTCTGATGACTCTAGCTTGTGTCAAGTTGACATAAAAGTAGCCAGTACAAGTATACGACTGTTAACAGGGCTGCTGCGATGGTTTGGGGGATACAGCACTCGCTGCACAAAGCTGATGACCCGAGTTCAATCCTTCCAATCGACTTAAAAACAGAAAGAGAGAAGAGACTCCACAAAGTTGTTCCCTGACTGCCACAGGCACTCTATGACACACGCACACCCGTCCCAGCCTGGGATGAGAGTGCACACCTACGTGTGTTTAACCAAACTCGCCACATTAATGGCTTTGCTGCTGCATCTGATAAATCACCACGGACAAACCCAATCTGTAGAAGAGTTCATTTGGGCTTATGGTCCCAGAGGGATAAGAATCCATCACCATCATACAGGGAGGAAGAGCAGCAGGCAGGCCTGACAGCTGGAGCTTCAAGCTGAGGGGGAAGTCACTTCTTGAACCACAAGCGTGAAGCACCACTGAACGCTGAGATGTGAGGCTCTGAGACCTAGAAGCCCACCCCCAGTGACGTACTTCCTCAAGCAAGGCCACACCTCCAAAATTCACCCAAACAGCTCCACCAACTAGGGACCAAGCATTTACGTGTTTGAGACTAAGAAGGTCATCCCCTTTTAGACCACCACACTAGCCCTACTGTCTGTCAAAGGTCACACTTTGAGGCTCTAAACACCAAGACATTATGTCTTCAAAACCTAGGCTGTCACTAGGCACGGTGGCCCCTGCCTGTAATCTCAGCAGGAAGAGAGAGGACTGCCCCGAGTTCGAGGCCCACTTGGGCTACACAGTGAGTTCTGGGGAAGTCTAGACTACAGAGTGAGATATTGTCTCAAAAACAAAAATAAAACAATTTAATTAAAAAATAATTAGGTCACCAGCATTTTCTCATCGGGTTGCCCCGCCCCCATATAGTACCTAAGCCTGGGAACTAAACTACTGAGCTCAGCCTGTGGTGTATGTGTGTGTAGGGTGGGGAGGTGTATGTGTACATTCGCACTGTATCCGTATCCACTGGCAATGTTTTTATTCCTAATTCTCTCTCTTGCTTCTGGGTTTACATTGTAACACCCCAACCAAGAACTTTGCAACCTAACCAACACCAGAGAGCAGTTCCTGTAATTTCTAAGAGGTTAGCAGCCTTTTAGAGGGGTCGTGAGCAGGTTTGCGATTGGAAAGCAGTCTGTGTTTGGATATTTTTGGTCTGAGGTGAAGAAACAGAAAAAAAAAAATTATTGAAGAAATTCAGCCAAAATCCATATTGCCGACCTCAAATGATAAGTTTCCATATAGCAAAGAAAATAAAGATGAAGACAAGATAAAGTTTGGTTCCAGACTGTTCCACTCCATGAATCATCTCAACCCAGTAACCAGGATATTTCCGTCCACAATACCTCAAAGCAGACTCAAATGGCAATGGAATAAGCTGTACTTCCCAGTTTTAATGGCACAAAGTTCATTTGAGTTAAGCAATGACCTCATACAGGAAGGGGAAGAAAGCAACCTTTAGCTGTATATTACTTCGGTGGATATATTTCAAATAGTGTATTTTGGACCTAGGAGACCCATAGAACCATCAGAGCTCTCTCACATCCATGTCAGGGCTGTCGGGAAGCAACTGATAATATTCTCAAACTCTGTGCAAGGATACCTCATTACTGAAGCAAGGTTATTGCTGGTATTTAAAGATATTTCTAAGTAGAAAATCATTAACTAAAACTAATGAACCAGCACAGCTCTCAGCCCCAATAAATGTAAACCTTAGCAGCTGTGATAAAAGGATTAAGGGGTGCGAGATTGATCACAGAGCAAATCAAGAGAATCAAAATTTCAGAGACGAAGCCAGTCTCCTAATTCTGAGCCTGAGACATTTTTCTTTGCACCTGCTGGGAGACTGTCACAGAGGTAAATAGAGGCTACTAAGAATGTCACTTGATATTTGGGCTATAATTAAACAATCTGCCTTCTACTTTTTCTTTTTGACATTTTTTTTCTTTTCTGGAAATGGTAAATGAGGGGAAAGATGAGACCACAAACGCTGGTCAAAAGAGAAAGACCCAGTGACTGCATCCCATGTTCTATTAGACAACGGTTTCTAGATCCTTTCGGGGACAACTGTGTCCAAATGAAATTGCCAGCTTTTGATCCATCAAAGGACTTTTCAGGATCAGCAACTGATAACGCATGCTCTATTGATAACTTTTGAGCATGGCTGGACGTTCTATTGTGTGGTGAGGGCATAAAGACTTCTATGCTCCAGGATAAGAGGACACAGGAAACCTGCCTCTTCTCTCTCAGGGACATTGGCATTACTGCTCTGCCCAATAGAAGCAACACGTGGGCTAGGAATGCAAGCCAAAACTTCCCTTTAAGGTTTTAGCAGTCACATTTTTAAATGTGTTTTTTAATGAGGCAAAATTAATGTGTTTTATTTCACCTAAACAACCAATTCAAAATAGTGCTATTTCAATATGAATAAATTATTAAAGAGGTTCTTTTTCTTTCTTTCTTTCTTTTTTTTTTTTTTTTTTTTTTTTTTTTTTTTTTTTTTTTTTTTTTTTTTTTTTTTTTTTTGACTTTCTTCACACTAAAGCTTTGGGGTCTATCTGCGTTTTATATTTACATCACTTCTCGGTTTGGACCCGTCACATTTCAGGCAGTCAGCAATCTCACACACATGGCTAGTGGCTACCATGTTGAACCGGCCATCCTAATAAATCACACAACCTTGGCTCCTTAACGAGCAGCTCTCGTTCTTTCGAAGTTTTGGAGGTTAGAAATCTAACACTGGTCTTACTGTGTTCTCAGGGAGTCGGGGGAGAGCTCCCTCTCCAGACACTCCCAGAATCCTTTTTCACCCTTGTTCCAGTTACTCAGTGCCTTCCTCAGCCTTCACAGCTAGGCATCACATCCCTCTCCAGCCCTGGCTCTGCAAACACACTTCGCAAAGGCCAGAGCTGGTTAAGGCTCTCTCAGTTTAAGGAGATTCATTGACCTCTCATAGATAGCTCAGGTTAAACACCCCATATCAGAGTCCTTAGCTCCATGGCATGTGAAAGCAGAAGAAGCAAGAGTTCAAGACCGCTCTCATCTACAGCCAGCTGGAGGTCAACCTGGGCTCCATGGTGCTCCATTTCAAGCAAAATAAAGAAACGAAGGTGGAGGATGGTAGTGCATACCTTTAATCCCAGCACTCAAGGAGCAGAGCTGCTGGCTTTGAGGCCATACTGGTCTATAAAATGAGTTCCAGGTCAGCCGGGACTACACAGAAAAATCCTATCTCAAAAAAACATAAATAAATAAATAAATAGATAGATAAATAAATAAATCTTTCTTTACCACCCACATAAGGTAGCAGATTCAAAGATTCCAGGGTTATGTATTTGGACATATTAGAGGCAAACATTAGTTTTCCAACTACAAATAATGTTCTGTTTTAACTTATTTGCAGCATAAAGAGAGATGGCTGGTGAGATGGCTCAGTGGGTAAAGGTATTTGACAACAAGTCTGATGACCTGAGTTCAATCCCCAGGTCCCGTATGGGGGAACAATTATTGCAAGTTGTCCTTTGACTTCCACATACTTGCACACATACAATTTTTAAGAATGTGATAAATTAATAAGCGATAAAATCAAGAATTGAAATGGGGGAAACCCTGGGGCTACATGGATAAGTACTGCCCTATTCTCTTCAGCTTGGCTAGGAAGAGCAAAAACTCCTGCTTTAAGTAAGAATCGCTTTCATAGAGTTTTAACGATATCCCTAGTATACATTTTCTCCTCCTGCATGCTACTGCCAGTCAAACAAAATTTAGTCTCTTCTAGATCCCAACATGTATCAGTCCTGGAACACATTTATGAGCACACGGTAAGATGAATTTGGACAGAAGGCAACAGTAAGGGGATCCTTTTATTGTGAATTTACATTGAATCCTTTTATTGCATTGGAAGCACATGAAGAATGGCTCGCCTTTACAGAACAAAGCCACTAATCCAACAAAATAATGAAGCAAGAACCAAAACAAAGTGTAATTTAAAAAAAACAAAAAAAAGATCAATATTGTACAGGCCAGAGTATAAGTCATGTAAGGATGTAAAAGCTATGAGACAATTACAGGTTTGTCCACACACAGAGATCTACCTTTCAGTGCTCCATTACTGCAACCGAGAATGAAGACTATCACCTGGACCATGGTTTGGCCTCCTTTCAAAAGCAAAGTCATAAAATCAAAACCTATTAGAGAAGGCACTCTAACCCATGAAGCCCAGCGTGTTCCCTTCAGAGAGGACTGACGAAGCCCAGCGTGTTCCCTTCAGAGAGGACTGACGCTAGGATGCTGCGTGCACGGTGCGCTGTAGCTGAGCTCACCTGACTATGCACAGGGTAGCTTCGACTTTCCCTCTGCAGTATGCCTGGCCCACACCGGGTGGTGCTGCTCAGGTAAGGTTTTGTGACCGAAGCAGCAGCTCTACCCTGAAATTGAAGCTGAACTTGGGCAGAGAAAGGCTTCCTTTTAGTAACTTAAGAAGAGAACGCTCCAATTCTGACTGGGAATGGAAATACACCACCAAGAGAAGATCTGAAAATACAGGCTAAATTAGGAACCAGACGGTTTGAAACAAATGCGGGAGACTAAGGAAGGCTCACTCTAGTGAGGGAGCTTGGATGTTTTGCAAGCCATAGGCTGTGCTGCGGTACCACCCTGAGGCACACAGGGGCATTGCAGCTTCAGGAGCAAGGTTAGCATCCAGGCTGGGGCACGGTTTGGTTTGCCTTGTTCCAAAGGCTCCCTCTGATTACCCTGAAACACTATGTGCTCCCAAGTTGGTCACAGGTACTACCTTGAGTGAACCATGAAGGACAAGCTGCAGGGTATTTGTGGGAAGGCAGCGTGTCCACACAGCAGCCATCTAGCCTTGTTAGCTCTGTGGCCAGTTCAGCCTGGCTGGAGGCAGCTGGGAACCACTGCTGAGAGCAGACTGCCAAATACCAACCACTGTGGCTGCCTATCCAGAACTCCAACCTTTCCGTTCTGAGTCTCACAAGCTAGCCTAGGCCATCAATCAACTCAGCTATTCATGTCCCAAGACCACAGTGGCCAGGAAGCAGGTTTGCCTTCTCCTGGCTGACAAGGACAGCTTTCCTTCTCCTGACATTACTTGCATTCTGGATGAAAGCCTCTTCCAATCCTACCTGTGCTGGCTGCTTTTATGTCAACCTGACATACGCTTAAGTCGTCATCTGAGAGGAAGGAATCTCAGTTTAAAAAATACTTGTCTAAGATTGGGCTGTAGGCAAGCCTGTAAGGGCATTTTCTTAATGAGTGATTGATGTGTGTGTGGCGAGGGGGGGCGCAGCTCATTGTGGTTGGGGCTATCCCTGGGCTGGTGATCCTGGGTTCCAGCAAGCCATGGGGAGTAAACCAGTAAGCAGCATCCCTTCACCGTCTCTGCATCTGCTCCTGCCTCCAGGTCCCTGGCCAGTTTGAGTTCTTGTCCTGACTTCCTTCAGCGATGGACAATATGGAAGTGTAAGGCAAATAAGACCCTTTCCTCTCTAAGTGATCATGGTGTTCCGTCAGAGCAGTGGCAACCCTAACTAAGACACTACCCAGCCCCAATCCCTCTTCCTCCAACCATCATCTTTTCAGGACTTTTTTTGTTCCCTCCTACCTCAGAGTTGGCCCAGGTTTGGAGTTCAGGTCCCTATATCAGGTAGATGTAGGAATACAAAGTAAGAATAGGACCTAGGCACTGCAGTAGAGGCAACTTCTTGGCCTGTAGGAGAGGACTAGCAGCCAGCATGCGTACTTTTGTGAGGAGGCAATTTAGGAAGTATAGATATATTGTTTTTAGTTTTAATAGGTGTTAGTTGTGGTTAAACCTCTTCAGCTTTCCTTTTAAAAAAAATTTCAGAAGCTATCTAACATACTCACTACTTCTTTATACAAATCTTATTACTAACATCTTTTAAATTAATTTTCAGGTTTGAGCCAGGTGTGGAATACTTCATCTTGAGCGATTGGTCAGGATGACCTGGAGACCCCTACAACATCACAAGCAACTGTTATTGTTCTTGGCTGGCCACCAGAACTTGAAGGTAAGAGCCTTTTGCTGAAAGCATTATACACTTCGGTCATAGAACATACAGAAATCAAGCTGGCATTGACCAGAGGCTTCCTCCCTGCCTTCTAGCTTTAATAGCATCAGGAAAGATTTCTAAAGGCTGCTGGGGGAGAACAGTCATTAACAGTCCCACTTACCTGTGAACCCAAGGAGCTAAATGAAGACTGGCCTGACAAGACACTACTGCCGGTATATTAGTGGCATAACTATTATAAACAAGTCACTCTCTGAGTGGATTTACAGCCAGTTCCATGAAAGGAAATGAATACTTGGTACTGTAAATCTAACCAAGAGGTCATGGCTGGGGAGCTCACAGATCCCAGAGGTAAGCCCAAGGTTATTTTCCTAAATTGCCCTTGGTACTGATTAGTTTGATTTCAACTTGACCCAAGGTAACGTCATCAGAGGGGGGGGGCGGGGGGAAGCTTCAATTGAGAAAATGTCTCCATAAGATCCAATGTAAAGCATTTTTTTACAATTAGTTATCAATAGGAGAGGACCTAACCCGTGGTTGGTAGTGCTATCCCTAGGCTGGTGGTCTTGTTCTGTAAGAAACCAGGCAAGCAAGCCATGGGAGCAAAGCAATCAGCAGCACTCCTCCAAGGCCTCAGAATCAGCTCCTGCCTCCAGGTTCCTGACTTCCTGCAGTGAAGAACAATGATGTGGAAGGCAAATAAACCTCAACTTGCCCTTGATCATGCTGTCCATCACAGTAAGACACCCGCAGATTAGTGCAGCTCTTGGTCCTCATTAGAGAAACTTCTTAACTGCTGTAGTGGGCAGTAGTTAATATGGAAACTCAAAAGTGGTCAAACTGTGAAAAAGGTTTCTGGAGCCCTTGGTTATCCACTGTGACATTCTCTACTCCCAAAGCTCAGGGAATATAGTGAAGAGGGGATGGGACAACCCTAAGAGCCACCGGCCAGGGTGAAAGTGTTCTAGCCATGACAGGACTACTGGATTTACAAACTCAACAGGAAGCTGTAGTTGGCTTTAAAAGAGAAGCCAGTCACCATTTCAACACAGATGGGGCAGGGGCTTATGACAGATGACGGCTCCTAAGAAAAAGTACATGTTATTCAAGGATAAGGTCCTTGCTAGGTTGACCACACACCACTGGATGTCCTTACATATGTGCATTTATGAACAGCACAAATTGGATCTGGTGGGTTATTTTGTTTTGTTTTGTTTTGTGTTTTAAGTTGACAGAGGAAGTAAAAGGTGGCATGTGGATCCAGGAGAAGTTATGGAGAGGAATGTGGTTGGAGTATGAACAAAATACATTGTATGTATGAAGGTTGCAAAAATGAGCACTTAAAACATTAAATGAGCACTTAAAACACACTTAAAACATTATATAAAGTTCTTTTAATATAATTTGAAAATTATCCAGGGGCACACCCTTCATAGCTCATTACTGCTACTTTAGACACATGTCCTGTATATCCCTCCCTTTTCTCACCTATACAGGAAGTTACCCTGGATTCTATTTTAATCTTCTCCAACATTCATATAGTAATACTCCAATATAGTTCTCATATATGTGTGTATATGCATGTGCACGCGACTATCAAGTTATGTGTGTCTGTCTCCCTATGTACCATCATGTTTGGCTTTATCTGGTTTGATTCTTATGTTCTTTATACCTTTCTGTGATGTTTTTGCTAAGTTTTTTTTTTTTTACAGTGATTCCAGTCTGATGCATATAGCTGTACTACCTTTTCTATTTTAAGTTCCATTAGATGAATACAGTCATCCCTCCACATCTGTGATTGGTTCTAGGTTTCCCTGTGGACACCAGCATCATAAGATGTGTAAATTCTTTTTATAAGTGTCACATTTGCATATAACCTCTGTGCATCCTCCTACACACTTTAAATCTCTTCTAGATTACTTACGATACCCTTTAAGTCATTATTCAACAGCATTGTTTAGGAAAATAGAATTCTGCATGTTAGCTGCAGATGCCACTTTTCTGCAAGTATCTTTCTTGGATCCCCAGTTGGTTCTCCAATGTAGAACTCTCAACTACTGCAAGGGGAGGACAACTGTGTATCAATTTAGTCTGTTTCTAAATATCCTGTTTTCCTGTTAAGAATAATCCCACTACGTATGTTTTTTATAAACCCCGTACACACACACATGCTCACCGATTTTCTTTGGAGTTTATATGTAACAATACTGTGTGTCACAGGGCATACACAAGTCCAACTTAAGTAAGTCATTCCCAATTATCTTTCAAAGTGGTTTGACTAATATTTACTTTTTCATATACTGGATTTTCCTGAAAAACTCCAGATGTTGTGAAGGTAGCTTATTGAGCAAGACTCCCAGGAACAACTGTAAGGAACCAGGAATTTAAGATTTAGATCTACCATCTTGTTTATTTTTGAGGGGTATGTAATTTCTTTAAATTCTTATTTTTTAGTAATTCCTTGACAATTCCATACATAAACACAAAAAGTATCTTGATCATCTACACCACTAAGGCCCCTCCCACCACCCAGTTCCCCAACACTGCCCCTCCCATCTTCAAGGCCTCTTGATTTTTTTTTCTTTTTTATAATTCTACTTACCCCAATCATGAACTATATGAACAAGGGCAAATACTCCCGTTGATTCACCCACCCCTTGAGCTACCAAGAGCTCATCAGTTTGGGGTAGAACTTCAAGAGTCCTTGGTTCACCCATCCTGGAATTGATTGTCTTGATCATGCAGAAGCAACTGCAGCTGCTAGCTCTTGAGTGCAGTGGTCAATGACCATGCCATATACAGAAGACAGCATTTCAGAGCCCGTATCTTCGCCCTCTGGCTTACTCTTCTGGCTTCCTGTCCCAGGGCCGTGGGGAGTTGATACAGGAGACTGACTTAGGACTGGCACCCACAGCCTAATTCATCTTTAGGCTTTGCACTGGCACAGCTGAATTATTTTTCTCCCTTTTACTTCACATATATTTTCCTCTACTAATTTTAATACAACCTCTATTGTTTTACTAATCACCATAGACATTTTAGCTTCCTTATTCAATAGTCCAGAAAAAGTAGAAATACATGCATGCATCCCTAGAAAATACAGGTTTTGAGA
>NW_022196915.1:64982612-64999917 GCF_008632895.1 Mastomys coucha
GTTAAGGCTATGAATGGCTGTTTATGGAATTTTTTGCACCAATCTTTTCCATTATTTAGGATTTTTTTTTCCTTTTTCTGAACCAACTACACAAATTTGACCCTTTCCTTAACAAACTTACATCACTTCTTTTTATATATCCACCCACTGCTGACTTTCTGAGAACTATTGTGTCATTGTTTTCCAGTTCACTGACTCTTTCTTAGCTGTATCTACTCTGCTGTCAACCACAAACGCTGAGCCCCGAGGATTTTACCTTACACTTCAAACGAGTTTTTGCTTAAAAACTACTGACCTTGTTCCATATAAGCTTTCTGGGGTATTACTTATAGGATAAAATTCATCGTTTTAAAATACTCAATTCAATGGATTTTAGTATATTCAAAGAATTGGATAAACATCATCAGATCTAATCCCAGAACTATTTCATCATACCTAATGAAACCCTGCAGCACTAAACAGTCACTCCCTGTTGCCTTCTTCCTCAGGCTTCCAGCAAACACTGACCTAAAGTCTGCGGTCTGCTGTGTGTGTGTGCTATAATTGTATATACATATATATAAATCAATACATACACATATATGTATGAATTCAAGCATATGCACATATATATGTGAACATACATGTATGTTTTTATTCCCTGTGTCTGGCTTCTCATAATTAACTGTTTTCAAGGCTCAATCATACCATAGCACATACTTCTACTTCATTTTTTAAGGTTAAACAATATTGCAGAAACAATCTGTGCATACAACTGGTTTACAGTTGGAGAAAGAAGTTGCCCCAGTAGTATATGGTATTCTACATGGAACCTGAACTGCCAAAGAATTTTTAAAGCAGTCACATTATTTTAAATTGTTGTCAACACTAGCAGTGTCTATGGGCCTCAGTTTCTTCATATCCTTGCCAACCTTCACTGCTATCTAGCTTGCTATTTTAGCCACCTTAGTAGACGTGAAGTAGCTCTTTGCTCATATTTAAGTCTTCCTCTGGTTTTATTGTTGTTTGTTTTTGAGAGGGTTTCTGTGTGTAGCCCTGGAACTTGTTCCGTAGACCAGAGACCCACCTGCTTCTGCCTCTCAAGTGCTGGGATTAAAAGGGTACACCACAACCACTCAGGTCCTATCTTAAAAATATCAAACACAGCTACTTTATATCCTAATGCCAGACTGAGCTGGTTCCAATTCTGTCACTTTCACTCATGATTTTACAATTCTTTTTCTAAAAAGCAAAAACAAAAAACAAACCCTAAAACTTATTTCTCAGTTTTCTTTTAAATGAACTCCTGAAGTTTTTTGTTTTGTCTTGTCTTTGACAGGCATGAAGACTTAACGGAGAAATGTTAAAGCAACTCCTTGCTTTGAACATTCTAAACCACCCACTTTGGGTCAATTGAGGCTACAGGCTTACATGGGAACTAGCTTATGAACTCTGGGGTAGGTTATTTACTAAGACTGAAAGAAACTCGGGGAGCACTTTTTTTTTTCCTGTTTGCCCCTAATTTTCCTCCTGTAAATATAGTCTCTTTTCTAAACTTAAATTAATTGGGCTTGTTAAGATGGGATCTTGCTATGTACCCCAGGTTGGCCTGGAACTCACAAATGATCCTCCCTTCTCCAAGACTCAGGAACTAAGGCAAGAAAAAGTCTAGCTAGGAGCCTAGCCTGGGTTGCCCATGGGAGTTTCTGTCTCAAAGCAAAACCAAGCACCATCTCCACACACAGGTTCCAAGAAACAGGAACAAGACACACAGTATGACTTTCCAGAAGCAGTGAGAACCTATCCTGGGACAAGGGGCAATCATCATTCATCTCCTAGCAAATGATATTATATTATTATGATGATGATGATGATGATGATGATGATGATGATGATGATGATGTTGCCACTAACAATCCAACCAGTGCTCCTGAATATTCAAATTAGTAAAACTGATAATTCAAAGCATAATTTAAATGCAGCATCTCCTTGTTAGTACTTGCTTAAAAGATCTTATATCAAGCTAAACGTTATCAGTAGACTTCTGTAAACCAGGTCTAGCCTTGGTCCACCAGGTGTCTCGGTGGGCACACGTATTGCTGCCATGCTTGGTGGCCTGCACTTGATTCCCAGAGCCCACAATGGAGAAGAATCACCTCCCACAAGCTGTCCTCTGATTTCAACATGAATGCTGTGGCATGCATGCCCCAACTTAAAAACAGGGGGCTTTTGCACTTGTTTTTCTGTTTTATCTTGTTTTCCAGTCCAGTCTTAACCACATACTGCAAAAGAAATCCATTCTAGTGTTTATTTAAAGGGAGGATGGGTACAGAGGGTAGAGAAAAAAAAAAATCAAACTTGGCACTTAAGTCCTTTAAGTCTTTAAAATTTGTATTAGTTTTTAAATTAAAAAGTGTGTGCATGTGTGTGCGTGTGTACTTTTGTATGAGGACAACTTTGTGAATAAGTTCTTCCACCTTGACATCAATCCTGAAACTGAATTCATGTCTTCAGGCCCTATTCCATAAGTACGTTTACCCATTGCACTGGGCCTTGAATTCCCTCTCAACTGTTTCTTTGTCACTTGTTCCAATCTGCATATTTTCATCCTCGGCCTCTAGAACAGGAGTAAAGTCAGTGTGTGGCAACTGCAAAATTACAGAGGAGGAGGAAAAGAGATGTCCCCTGCGCCCTTCATTGCTTGTACAATGTCATAAGCAGCTTTTAAGATCATCCCTTTACCCTTCTCACAGCACAGGACACCATGCAGTACTCATCCTTGCAAACACAATCTCTTGCACACTCAGAGAACTGGGAAGATACTTCAAGCCCTCACCTCATCCTCAATTCTGTACTCCCTAGGAATCAAGTCCTAAGTGGTCCCCTGACTTAAATCATTCAAAAAACTTTTGCAACATGTCTTACTCTTTGGGCCCATTCTCTTCTTGGAATCTTCCTTAGTGTGTTTAGAACAATGTATTTAACACCCAAGGCTTATGTATCTGCCATTATTCCCAAACATTTTAAAGCACTAATGAGCTCTTTTCCAGCTTCTGGGTATTAAATGCTCATCAGGCAACAATGTATAGTACTAAGAGTAAACTATAATAGACTCAAGGCCGTAACCAGTCATAGCATGGAAGCTCAAAGATGGCAGTGTGCTTCCTCTCAGGTGTGGCAGTGATGCTGAAGTGTGAAGTGGAGATGAATCAACAACTGGACTTTCAGCTCATTTTTTTCTCTATACTCAATATTTCTAAAAATAAAGAGCATTTAAATCCTACTAGTAAAATCTCACTATAAACTTAACCCACATCTCCACATTTATCAATACTTTTTTTCTCCATTTTCCTGTTGCAAATTGGTGTAATTGTAGAGCCACACTACCACTGTTAGCATGGCTGCTAACACCTACAACCAAGACCTAACTTTCACATTTACCTGGTGGGTCAGGGGTATGATGTCTGTATACTACCAAGGAATGCTGAAGCCAGATCAGAAGAATGTCAGAATCATGTGCATGTGTTCAAGCAATGGCCTTCAACTTGCATTAAATCCAAAATGAGCAGCCTAGCTTTTAAGTCTCCTACATTACCCATTAAAGGCATCTCAGAAATAGATAGAATCCAGTATTCAACTAAAAATATTCCTAATTTCTCTTGTCTTCAAAATCCATGCTCTAAGCACAAAGCTCCATCTTCCAACACAGCAGTCTTGAATGTCTTTTGTTTTATTTAGTTCAGCACAGAATGAATAGGATGCTACAGAAGGAAAACCATAGCTTGACATTTCTTAAATTTATTGAATAATTCTTGGCTAGGAGAGGAAAGATCACAGGCTTGAACAAGAGTAAAGACAAAAGAACAATGAACTGCAAATTATTACAAAATAATTTCTGGAACATTTTTTGAGCCACTGCTAAACAAAACTTTAGTGCATCTTGAAGTTCCAAATTTGGTAAATGAACATTAAATTACTCAAGAGCAAAAAGAGGAGTTACTCTTACACAGTATAAGACCTTAGTGCACTAAATGAGCAAACCCAGATAATGGCCACAATTATTCAAAGTTGCTTCTACTAAATATGCATTAAGTGAACAAGAATGCAGATTACTTGGAACACAGCACAAGTAACTGAAGGCAGCAAACCCAGCAACATACAAGCCCGGCATTAAATAGTATCCAAACCATACAACAGATTGAAATAGGAACCTACAGAACTGCAGTTCTAACTATATGAAAGGAATGTACAGATGGTCAAAATAAATAAATAGAGAGGCAGGAGTGACCAGCACCACGCCTGTGTGTGCAGAGCAGGCGCACAGTAAACAAGGGGTGCCTACAGGGAGGGCTTGTGCTGAAGAGCAAAGCGCACTTGAGTACGCCTCTTCCAATTCCCACAGACGCTCCCACAGTTCTCGTGTGCTGCTGACAGGCAGACACAATTTTAAATGGAGAGCATTTTCCCTACCTGTGTGTGGACCCAACATATTTAAACTCTGTATAAAGATTTCTTTGAAAAATTACAAAATAATACACTGACTGAAAGTAGCTGTGGAGAAACACTACTTGTGAAAAGCAGGCTCTGGACGATGGAGAGCATGCACCACCACTGTCGAAGCCTCCAGCTGTCACACAGGTCAACTCTTTACTTTTTACATGGTGTAGTCAATACATAGCTTCCTACCAGCAATACAAATCCTTTGCTAAGCAGAATTATAGTAGTATGAACTGAATTAATTCACATTAAACATCTTTAAGGGTAAATGAAGCATTTCTGAAAGTACAAAGGTACTCCATGTGTTCACTGAAGGCTGTTCTAGTGTTAGCTTTACACCATGAGGAGCCAGCTCATCTCTACTGCCATTTCTTCTGTGGGGTTGGTTCTGTCTATGGATCACAGATGCCTTTAAAACTGGCTCATCAAGAATCAGCTCACTGCACATCACAACTTATTAAGAGTTTTGAGTAAAATGTATTTCATTAGGAGCAAAATGCATCTGACAGTATACAACGTTCCAATAAAAGTATGTCAAGAAATCTGTGGTAAGATGGAGCACCTCAACAGAGACGCTCCAAAGACAAAGAGCTTTAAAGCAGCCTCGTTTCCCGCGCTTCAGGCACACAGGAATGCTCTACACGCCTGCACACTCTGCCCATACTTCTGTTTTCCGTGGCCCTGCACAGAGCTGACACAATGTGAGGTCCACTTTTGTTACTGTGGCACTGAATGAAGAACACTGAGTGAGCGCAGCATGGCTTTACAGAATGCAAAGGAAACAGGAGCACAAGCCAAAGCTTGTCTCAAATAACTATGCCAGCAACAGAAACACACCTGGGCACTTTCAACTTTTGAAAACCAACATTGTCATTTGCACCTGAAAGAAATTTAGAAGTCAGTTTTACTGTTAATCTAAGCAATATATATCATGCAAATTATATACGTGCAGTGTGCTGGTTCCTCGTACAAGCGTAGGGAAGTGCAAGTGGCTATTATTCCCTGCATTTCCCCACTCTGAAAAATACTTGAAGAAACTTTAAAAAAATGTATGTTTAAGGCAGGCCCTGTATCTCAATGTTCAAATGAGAAAAACTAGAGTTTATAATGTAGTTTCAAAATAATTAAATTGTTTCTGGAGTCAAAACAAATGTAACATCTCTATAAAAATAACGTCTCCACCATAATTGCTAATTCAAATTAATGTAAGTCCCTTGTTAGGTACTATGTTTTCTCCTCACTGTAGCTTCTAGAAAAGTCAGAGCTTGAGGGAAAAAGAAAATGTAATGAAGAAAAGTCACCAGCCCCATACAATACAACTTGCCTCAGATCCCAGAATCGGTTAGGTGAGAACCTCCCTTCTGCACACATCTCAGACACTGAGACATAGCCTGTCCATCTCACTAAGAGCAACCTTCAGTCTCTAAAATCACAGTAGAGGCCAAAAAAGATCATGAGAGGAAACTTTACGAAATAGTCCAGATATATTTTACTGGGGAGAGGTACTTTTGTGCTGAAATGGCAGTTCTCAACCTGTGGGTTGCAACCTCTTTGGGGGGTTAAATGACCCCCATCAGACTA
Source organism: Mastomys coucha (assembly GCF_008632895.1). NCBI lineage: Eukaryota > Metazoa > Chordata > Mammalia > Rodentia > Muridae > Mastomys > Mastomys coucha. The sequence continues at coordinate 64,988,670 of NW_022196915.1, forward strand.
TCAGAAAACACCAATATTTACAAGTCATAATAGTAGCAAAATTAGTTATGAAGTATCAACAAAATCATTTTATGGTTGGGAGTCACCACGACATGAAGAACTGTATTAAATGGTTCCAGCATTAGGAAGGTTGAGAACCACTGAGCTAAAAGAAATTATTCTTGAAGTGAAGGGTTTTTTTCTTCTTCTTCTTTTTCAAAAATCCAACACTGAAAATCATTATTAGGCACCTCTGAGTGCATTTCTACATTAATTTTTAAATTTTCAATGTATTTTACAACCTGAATTTTCATTTATAGAATAAATCAAAAAGACAAAATTCTTACTGCACAATATTTAGATGTTTTATTTAATGTTAATAGTGGGCTTCTAACTAAGAAAACACTACAGTAAAATAAACTAGTGGGAAGGTTAAAGTTTATCCTTGCACACACACGTTCTCTCTCAACACACCCCCCCTTCTCCTCACTTCAGAACAATTGGCAGTATTAGCAAATAACATCACTTGATGGAAGGTGAGGGGAACTCATTTATGGTGTTCACAGAAACCTAAATCACTAACGAGTCTGCTAAGATATTAAAGGTCTGGGGAAACCTACAAGTACCAATAGCTGACCTAGGGAAATAAAACGGATTTAAAGAACCATACATAAAGAATATAAACCTATCAGAAATAAATAAACAACCAATATCATATATCATATATCAGCCTCAGTTTTCTTTTCTGATGTCAGATGACTTATCATTAGATGCCACTTGCTTTCAAAAGAACCAAGTGATCACTTGGGCCAGGCCAGCCGCCTTAGCCCTGTTTGCAGCAACAGCAGCAGCAGTACTATGTGGATCCAAACAAATGCTGTCAGACAATGCCCCAGCCTCAGGCGGGGTTAGATCGTCCTTCACAGAATATTATCTCAGGGTCATAACACAGTCACATGTACAGAAGAATAAGTAAAGAGAGTATCTTGACAAGGATTACAAAAGTATGAACTATATACAGTATAATGACAGAAAGCACTTTAAAAGCGTCTTACTTTCCTCTCATGAATTCAATTAAAATGTTAATATTCTGAATTTGAATGTTACCCTACATGTAAATCATCAGTGTCTTTACTTCCTAAAACAAGCAGTAAGATATAGTGGTCTGGAGTTTGTTCTAGGCATTTTCGAGAAGCCAATCAAACAGCGGCTTGCATCTTCCCTCCCCTGAGGGTCTTTCCAGCACTTGGTAGTATTTAATCACAGCCTGCAGGACATCTCCCACTTTCCGTCCTTTCTCTTGTAACTGCTTTGAAAGCTAAGGAAGAAGGAATAACAGAAACATTAGCACACATTAACACAAAACCATTTGAAGCAACAAAGTTTTTGTTTTTATCCTCACACAAAACTGGAAATCCTGCTGTTCAGCATGAAATATTCTTTCCCAGTTATGAGGTCTCCCATCAACCACCATCCTTTGCCCAAACTAAACCTTTTCCTTTCTTGACCTTTAGAAGCACATCTCCACACAATGACACTTCAGGACTGCTAGGAACAGAACCCAGACCTCGGCAGCGGACAGACTGCACGGGAGCCCAGACCTCGGCAGCAGACAGTCTGCACGGGAGCCCAGAGTGACTGTCTTTACCTAACTGCCACTCCCTCAACTAGGAATAAACTAACAATGACAATGTTAAGGTTAATAAAATGATGGGGGCTCTCTTTCCACAGCATGCAGTGTGGTTTATATTCTGGAAAACACTCCAGACTCAACAGAAACATGGCTTTCTAAGTTAAGAAATGTAATGTGTCAACAAAAAGCAAGCAAAAAAATAAACAGGGTTTATCACTACAAAACAGAGCATGACCTTACTCACTTTTCTGTTTACTCAACTATGTAAGAATTCTCAAGTTTTTAAGGCCTGTAAAATAAATTCTGAAAAATTATTTTACTGGAAGTGTTTTCTTTAAACAGTTTTGAGATATAATTCTTATGCCATGGGTTTTAGTACATCACTGAACTGAAGACAAGTATCACACAGTCAATACTGGATGTTCTCTTCGCACACCAGGAGGAAAGCCCTGTGTGTCAGAAGCCCCTCTCCATCCTCCATAGCACCTTCCAGTAAAGCACTTATCCACTTGAGGCCTCATAGCTTTGCCTATTTGGGGCTATTTCATAGAAATGGAACTGTGAATTCTGTGCGTAGTCTTGGGCTTAGCATAGGTATCGTAGTAAAGCAAGGCTCAGGACCTTACTACTTTCTATTAACCAACAGAGCTCCTTCTCCATTCATTAGCTGTAAGACAGATAGAGACTTCTCACTGTTTTGTTCTGGTTTGTTCAATACACAGTCTTACTATGACCAGAACTTGCTTAATTTAGACCAGGGTGGCCTCAAACATATAGTAATCCTCCTGCCTCTGCTTCTGGTGTGCTGGAATTACAGACCTACACCACCAAGCCTAACTCTTATCTACTATAAGTAATGGTGCCATAGGCATTTCTGAGGAGGTTTCTGTGTCCCCCGAGTGTACACCAAGCAGTGAAATGGTGGGTAACATGGTAATGCTGTCCTTGGCATTTTGGGGAACTGTCAGATGTTTTTCCACCACAGCTTCACCACTTTAGATTCTCACTAAGAACTTTATGAAGAATGCAGTGTCCCGTGTCCTCCGACACTTGCTGTCACCACCTTAACATTCACCCTGATGGTGGTGAAGTGTGGAATGATTTGATTTGCATTTTCCTAATGGCTAGTAAAGCTGAACACCTTTTCATGTCTTCATTTTCCAAAGATATGTAATAAAAACTCTAAGTCCATTTTAAAATTGGATTACGTGTCCTTTTATTTTTAAAATGAAGGAGTTCTTTGTATGTACTAGGGCTAAGAACTTTATAAATACAAAATTATAAACATTTCCTCTCGTATATGAACTGCCTTCTTGCTTTGTTGACAATGTCTTTCAATACAAGTCATTAATCTAGTTTCTCTTTTGTTACCTAATATGTTTATATCTTTTTTTTGAAATACAATTGTATGTCATCTTCTATTTATCTTCAATGTAATACTGTTTGTTATATTTAATAATGAAAATGTTGAATTTTAATGTATGATTCAGAAAAACAAAGTATTTCTAGTATTCTTATTACCACCAAACATAAGCTATACTTGTTTCAACTGTTTCATATTTCCCCAATAGCTTTGTGGAGGCCTAGCTAGATAGTCTCTGGGAGTCATTATTTTAAATGAGCCAATAGTTAAAATGAGCCATAAACATAATAAAACCTTGTCATTCACAACTGAGCACTGCACTTGACTCAATCAGGCAAAGATTCCTGGGCTAGGTTACACGATGGCAAGGCCTCCTCTAACCACCACCGATCAACCCCATGTAGCCGAGGTCTGTCTTAAGCCTAAGTTCTAACAATTTCCCTAGACACATTTCCACTTGATAATTCATTTCGTATTTCTCCTCCTTCAAACAGATGTCTCAAGCTAATAAACTCCACATCAGAGTATTCACATCCTTCATAGACATCCTCCAACAATGCAGTCATAAATTTTCAACTAGAAAATAGAGTATCTTGGGTTATCCTTTCCTGTCCTTTTTTGATTCATCTATATTGTTTAGTCACTGTGCTGTTTTACACTACGGTAAGGTTATAATTTTTCATATGGAAAGCTTGGGAAGAACACTCTTAAAACTAAAAACTGAGAATCCCTACTAATAGCATGCTTGGTACATACTAAAGGAAAGTATCTAATCTTATATTGGTTTTTCATTATACCAGCCTTCTGTTCACATAAAGATGAGAAAGACCTAGTTAATTAGGTACAATTATGAATCAGAGAAATAGAATAGATGGATCTTTTCTAAGAATTCATTAGCTGCTTATTACTGACATCGAACTTCTAGGGTTAGGACGTTAGATCAGTATTTGCTCTTTACAGTATTATAATTAATCCTCACAAAACTGCAAGGTAAATTCTAAATGACTAATCCCACATGCAACTAGGAAAACTGAGACACTCACTAACACATCTGCCCAAGGTTATACCTACTGGAAAGTGGCAAATGTAAACCCAACTGTACGACTCCTACATATTAATATTCTGCAATCAACAAGCATTTTGCTAAACCAACAAAGAAGTTAAGATTACTCCATGGTGTTACCGCTTCCTCACCACCACTCTAGAAGAGGTACTTACTAATATAAACTCCTTCTTTGCAGAGTCCTGAAAATAGAGTTCTGCAACTTCAGCCTCAGAGGCAATGAGCCACTGAAGAACAACCCTTAGTTGTGGGTCTACTGCTCCAGGCTCCATGTCAATGTTCATAATTAGCAGACTCTTCCCATTCTGCTGCAAATCTAGAAGTAAATTGAAACAATATGAAATAAAGTTTATTCAATCAACTTTCAAAACTCTAGTCTTGATTTAAGATTCCAGTGAATGCTTTCCTTACCTATTCCATAATGTCAAATACAGCATTTCTAAAGGACAAAATAATGCTAAAACAAAGGAATAATTTTGATCATTTACTGATGGCACAAATGTAAAATACTATTTGGAGTGAATGCAAGTATAATACAAAGAAGAACTGCTCTCAATTTTACTTTCTTGTTAATGAGAATGACATTTTCAATACAAAGGAGACGTCTTAGCTGGCTGACAGAACCAATGTCCTGTGAACCAGTGTTGTGTTTAATACTCTACTCAGAGATAACTGAGTACGAGAAGTATCTAGGGTATGCTGCCAGTCCTTAAGCCAGTATGTACAAATAACAGAAAACTTGGTGAATTTCTTTGTTGTTGATGGGCATTTTTCTGTCATAGTATATAAGGTACTCTAGGCCACTACTAATCATTTTTAGAATTTGTATTAGCCTTCTATTCTTAATGTAAAAATTTCGATCCATGTTATACTCAAGAATTTTTATTTTTTCGCCCTTTGTGCCAGTATCAATCAAAAGTAGGTGTATGTTTTCTTTCCTATGCAGAATCTACATTTAAAATTACATGTGTATATGTACTTACATACAAGCATGTTTGTGTGGGTCATGAAAGAGAAGGAAGACCCCTGAGAGAAGAGTAAGGTGGCATGAGCAGAGGGAGGACTGTCTGGCAGGGAGAAGCAGCAGCCAGAGGGAAGCATGGGGAATGGGCCAATGGGAGATGGCTATGAGGAAGAGGAAAGTATGATATATATTCAGAAATCAACACATGGAATCCATCAATCACTTTGTATGTTAAACATAAAAATTTAACTTTGTAAATAGTCTGTATATGTTTGTTTTAAAGGAGGTCTTAAGTATATGGAACAAGTCACTGTATCTGAGGCCCTTAGTGAGCCCTGCAATGTTCCTGGGGTTGAAAGCTAGGTTAGTTAATGCTTTTCTACACTGCTATGGTTTCCTGCTGGTTACCTGCCCTGATGGGAAACTTCAACAGAGGTCAAAGCTGATGCCATCTAACCAATAAATAAATAAATAGGAAAGAAGGAAGGTTTAAAAAGCAGACATTTGTTATTGTAGGAATCCCTAATTTTCTGTCAATCTAAACCAATCTATCTTCTAATGGAACGAATTTCAAAAGTTCACTACAACTTCATACATGAGAGATGCCCATCATCTCAAGAGCTGAGGAATGATCCATCTGAATATAATTAGCCTCCTGGTTTCTACATAGTAACAGAAGACATTTTCAGGCCAACTACTAAACTTTTTAAAAAATGAATTATTTTATTTATATTGCACCTCTTAATCATTCCTCAGCAAAGTTAGTTAAGTAATAACTAGGTTATTAAAGACCCACAACTTACGTGTGTGTGTGTGTATGTGTGTGTGTGTGTGTGTGTGTGTGTGTATACAGTGTCTGGAATAATTATATTCATGAGTGTTATTAGAAGTATATGACTTTTAACAACCAACACGTTACTGAACAAAACTAAAGCTAATACTCCCTAGATCATCACTAACTCTAAACTTTATAGTAAGGCTGGAGAGATGATTTACTAGTTAAGAACACTGGCTGCTCTTGCAGGAGCCAGATTCAACGCCCAGCATCCACAAGGTAGCTCTTAATTGTAACTCCAGTACCAGGGGAATTGGATACTATACACAGATATAGGCAAAATACCCAGTAACATAAAATAAAAATAAATCTTTAACCTGGATTAGTGGGATGGCTCAGCTGGTAAAGGCACTTACTTCCAATCTTGAAGACCTGAGTTCAAATCTCAGGTCCCACATGGTAGACAGAGAAAACTGACTCCATGTGAGATGCATGACATGTGGCATTCAAGTGTTTACACTTACGCACACACAGGACACATAAAAACAAATAAATGTAATTTTAAAATATTAAATAACAATAATTTTAAATCTGAGAATTTTAACTTAAGATCGGTTATGTAACCTCCCTGAACAAGAACAAACTGTGGATAAACTGGCTGGAAACTGAGGGGTTATATCTCAAGAAATTCTCCTCAACATTTTATAGTGTCTCAGTGTGCCTATATTATTGGCATGAGGGTACGAGGTAGAACTCCCAACACAGAACACTAGGCTATCTCCAGTCCTCAGGCTTCCTACTTTTAAAAAAAATAACAATTTTTCATTAGTTCAACAATAATTATATTAAGCATTATCTTTAATTTAAATATGTTGTTTTATTATTTTATACTTTTAAAAAAGTAAGATCCAAAGAGGACATTCAAAAACTATATAAATACAATGAAAATATAGGTTCAATATGAATAAAGTCTCTAGGCTCACTTGGATATTCTAATATAAGAATTAAGATCACAGGCTATGTTCAAAACTTTGCAGCCAATGATATCTACTGATGGCATAGTAAGAATTCTGTTCACTAAAGAAGGCTATTTCCTTTAAGTAAGTATATGTATGTATGAGTACAGAATTAGAAGGGGAAGAGAGATGTAGGGACATGTGAAGTCCTGTCCCATGTTTACTTTTTGGCTCATATAAGTATGACAAAAATACCAATTCTTTAAGTTACCAATTTGAAGGAAACTATGAGTTTCAGTTTGAGTGAATTTGGGACATTGTGAAGTCATTGCTGCATGGGCCTGACAGGGACAGGTCACTAGGGTGTGCTGTGAGGACTGCAGCCCATCCGCTCCTGTTGGTTTCTGGCCTCTTTTCCTCTAGCCACCGTCCACTGCCATGTCCTCCCTGCATGAAACTCCTTCTCTCTTGGCAAGCATTTTGTCACAGCTACAGAAAGTAAGTAATACACAGAATAATAAATAATATGCTATAATTGCAATAGATTTATTTTATAGCATGAGAAGGATTTTAGACTTAAATTTTAAAAAGAAAAATGTATCCTAAGCTTTATGATATTTCCTACCAACAATCCAAAGCTTATCTGTAAGAAGCATAAGTACAAACCATAAAGACTTACACAAACAGACTTAGAGAAACCGTGACTGACCTTCCTCACCGTCCTCCCGCTCATCATCTCCATCGTCCGGTCCATCACTTTTCAAAGAAAACAAGAGTAGTTTCAAAAAAAGAGAGCTTAATTAGTAATGAATTAAAATCACTTCTCAGAAGAGTAGTAAGGGATGAAATGTTACAATATGACATATGACATTTAGAAGGAGAAAATGGCGACCAAAAGGAAGCTTTGCTTCTCACATTATTTCATGTTAAAGTCTGAATTGCATATGACACCTACAGGAGCTCTACCTTATCATGACATTCAGAGCCAAGCGACTTCAGGTGAAGTGTTCTAATCTGGTTTTAAGTAATATACTATCTGAATATCATAGAATGTCATGGATGATGAAGTACTGCCGTGTCTACTAATGCCAGTTATTGTTTTAAAACAATTTTCCTATACTTTTATTATAAATGAAATTAAACTAATAGGAAAACAAAACAAAACAAAATAAAAACAACAGAAATCCTGTAGGAAGCAAGCTCTTTTTAATGAAATCATTGGTAGAATGAAAAATAGCAAGCAGAGCAACCCATGCAGACAGTCACACATTTTGCAATTAGATATCAGTCATATTTTAGCTAGTTGAAATTTTCATTAGATGTAAATATATTGAGCAGAATCATGTCAAAATTTATGAGAAAAGCAGGTTGATACATATTGGCTCTCTTAAGAATAATGACATCATGCATTAGTGATGAAAGAGTCATCGGTGTTAGGTGTCTAAACTGGACCAACCTGTCTGATGTTGGAAAGGATAAATTGTCCTCATACAAATCTCCTTCTAAACCAAGACTGCTCCAGCTACTGCTGTTACCATTACTGCTGGAGGGAGAAAAGAACAGAGCTGAACTAGAAAGTGAACAGTGAAGGTCACCTGTCTCCCTTGGAACAGCTTCTGTCCTGAAGCTGCCACAGTGGAGCCGAGCGCCCACAGAGGGCGAGAGGCTGTCACTGCTAGTCCATAAAGGATAACTAGCAGGGCTGGAGATGAGGGAGTCTTTTCATTGTCCTCAAAACAACATGGAATCACTGGAAACTTACACTTATTTTTATGATTAAAACAACAATACTGTTAGGGTGATACAATTAGTATCTCATGGCAAACCTTAACATGTAACTTATTAAAAACAACCGAAAAGGCAATACACTTTCCTCCTCCTCAGTTTGGAGAAAAGTTAAAAAGGAAAAGGACCTAAGCTGAGGTCTTCTGAGACTTCTGAACAGTACAAAACAACAGTGAGGTGTAGGAGATGCTGTCTCAAACAACCCCTGTCTAGCTGTTTCAAAGAGATCATTATGTAAATATGCCAACTATCTTTATTTCTGACATTACATACACTAAGCAGTTGGCAAATAGCATATATTTTCTTCAGGAGAAAGCTAGAATAAGCAAGGCTTACTTAAGCAGTACATGTGCATGGCTGGCTAGTCACCACAGTCACACACAGCTCTGGCTTCTTCTATTACCTAGCCAGAAGGAAGCAGTTCTATCTACAACTATAGCAGGCACTGTTTGGAAAAAAAAAAGGCAACCATATTCAAAAACAAAATTATAGGCTACTTTTCAGATTAAAATTTTCAACATGCAACTTAAAAATTCTAATCATTCCTAATTATTAAATAATTAGTAAGCACATTAGTTTGCAGTGATAAGCAGCTTTACTTCCCACTCCCCACTAGTCAATTATAACTTAGCATCCATATAAACCTAAATTTTGCCTCTTTAACATGAACCCACTTCTTGTGCATCAGTAGGTGTTGTCAAGGTAACCAAAGTCATTATTACCAAAAGTTCTAAGTAGTTTCTAAGCATCCCCAAATAAATTACATATCCATTTCACTTTAACAGTATCAAACTTTCACAAATCACAATGCATTAAAGTAAAACAAAGCCATTTTCAGCATATATTAAAACAAACATAGTTCCATTATAAAACCATAAAGACAACCAGGTTTACTATCAGTCTATCATTAGACAAACTAAAACACAGAAAGTACAGTTGCACAGAATAGACAACTATAAACAAAAAGGAGAATGTGATCTCAAATCCTATCTATTTTAAGAAAATGATTTTCTAAAGAATAAAAACCACAAAATTAAAATTCTTACCCATATTTTATTAACAATAAGTTTTCAATCTAATTAGTAATAAAATATCCATCATTTAAATTTTAAATGAAATGAGAAGTAACATCTAAGTAACTAAAGAATAAAATGCAGAAATCTAAGCCCCTCTTACTCCTGTTTATCAAAGTCAGTTATTTATAGAATACTATACCTATCTCTAAGTAATATGGCTACCTCTAAGACTATGCATTTCATCTAAACAGCACACTTTCAAAATAGAAGGGGGTTATTGTTCATTATTTTATACCAGAACCACACGAGTAAACCAGGAAGTATGATCATCCCAACTTAAGCCAATATATATAATTTTATATATATAATGTGCTGGGAACTGAACCTAAACCTTGCACATGCAAGTAAGTGCTCTATCTACCACTGAGCTGTAACTTCCTAATTCTAAAATGTCTTCTTTGGGGGGAGTGCATATTTGTTTGTTGAGGCAGGGCCTTGATAAATGGCCCAGGCCTCCAGAGGGTTATGGCCATAAAACATCACACTTGCCTCTAATATATAATTCAAAAGTATTTCAAGCTATTCAAAATATTTAAGAAACTCACATACATAGGCCAGCTCTTTTTGTGATCAATTATATATACTTCCTAAACCCTTTTGAAAATCTAATTTTTAAAACTGATATTCTTTGAGCTGGTGAGATGGCTCAGCGGGTAAGAGCACTGACTGCTCTTCCAAAGGTCATGAGTTCAAATCCCAGCAACCACATGGTGGCTCACAACCACCCATAATGAGATCTGACCACCCTCTTCTGGTGCATCTAAAGACAGCTACAGTGTACTTAATTATAATAATAAATAAATATTTAAAAAAACTGATATTCTTTACTGAACTTCCCAATTGAAAGTGAAAATTCAAAATGCTTAGTGCCAACCTTGATCTGTGTACCTAAAAGAACAGTTGCCACAGCAAAGATCACTGAAAGATCACTGAAAGCTACCTCTCTCAGATGTGATCCAAACACTTGCACTGAAATCACTAAGGTGCTTCTCAAGTATCCATTTTCAGGCCCCTGCCTCGGCTACTGAGTCAATCTCTGGAGGTTAAGGCTCTGGAAACCTGTATTCAACAGGCACACTATCAATCCAGGATGAGTCCCAAGAGCTGTTTCCTGTTTAAATATTAAAACCATTGCAACATCACTAGTTCACTAGTGCACACGGACAGTAGAGGAATGAAACACACATCTCCGGACTAAACACTCAAGCCAGATGTGCTCCCTACCTGGGCTCACATAACTAATTTCTGAGCCTGAACACATATACATAATATGGCTCATATTATGTATAATTACTCTGGCCTCAGCCTGATTTGGTTTTGTTATTGTTGTGAGGCTCACTTCAGCCTGGTTTCTGAGTCATCCATGCTAATAAACTAAACACTGCAGGCAGAGTGAAGGCTTGGACCCAGTGAAAGGCCCCCTTGCAACAACTCAGTTAACCCTCTCTAGTTCTGAGCTTTCTACAAATCCTCTTAAGGCCACTGGCTTCTCCCAGTTTAATTCACTCTTGCTGAAGTCTTGGAAGCTTGCTTTTCTTAAAGTAAAAAAAAAAACAAAACTTAAGTGTTATTATAGTGTTCCAGATAGGAAAATCATGATTTGTGACCTTGTTCTACTGTTCCCATTTTAAAGACTACTTTTTTTTTTTTTTTT
>NW_022196915.1:64999929-65002842 GCF_008632895.1 Mastomys coucha
TTTTTTTTTTTTTTGCATCTAAATTGTAAAAAATACTGATGTTTCCCATAGCATAACATACACTGTATCGGAAGGAAGGAAGAAAGGGAGGGAGGGAAGAAAGAAAAGAAAATGTGTAACCAAGAAAACAAACCTTCTCAGCCTTAGACTAGGCCGATGTGCTCTACCAGGCCAGAGGCCATCTCCTTTCCCTATGCCACCGCATCCTCTCCTCCAACTTCACACTGTCTTTCTTCCCTCTCCCAACAAGAACATTTTAAGGGTCTGGGTCAACAGGAAGTGCACAAAGTTCTTTCCACATATGCCTCCTGATAGAAGTATGCTGAGAACTTTTCCCTTCCTAAGGTCCAACTATGGCTGTTACTTATTATTTCAGTTGTCAGTTAATATACACAAATACTTTTTGGTTCATAAGCAACCCATGAACACCTTTAGGCAGAGGTGAGAATAGAAGAAACTATATCACAATGAAATATCTCAACAATGACTGTTGTGAACAAAGTTAACTAAGAAATTGACATGTAAAGTAAATGTCTTCAAGTATACAAAAATATTTTATTACAGATTCATGTAAAGTGAAACTTGTGGTTTCTTTGGAGACTCAGTTGTACCATGTTTTGCTGAGGCAGACATGAGAAGATGTTTTGCTGAAAAAAGACAGTGTTTTTCTGGAAGCTGCCTGGAAAAAAGGGGTGTGTGATATTTACTAGAGCAGATGCTTGAGAGAACACATGGTGTTTGGGAAGGGTATAAATATAACCCTGCAGACAGTGGACTATGCTGTGGCATTGGTTCTCCTTGCCACTCTTTGCTGGGCTTCACTGGGCTTTGTAGATGCTGGTCTTGGCTGACAACACTGGGGCACTGGTTCGCCTTGCCTTCTTAGCTGATTTATCATGACCTTATAGAGAGAAATGCATCAAAGAACTTCTGGTAGTATTCTGGGTGGCTTACCACTTCTGTGGACTTGAGCTGATTGGCAGAGCCTCACAGTTTCTTTTGGATTGAACTGTTGTTGCTGATTTGTAAATGGTGTTTGTGAGCGGATGGAGATTCATGTGAACTAAATGCTGATATCCTGACAATAAAGACTGGGATCACCCCAAAGAACTATTTCTAAACATGTCCACATTCCCCTTTGCCCTACTAACGTTTCTTTTCCACCACCTCTGGTGGGTGGTGTGCTAAAAGGGAGGTTAAAGCATTTAGCAACCCTTATTAAAGTAGGTTTTTAAAAATCTAAGCCTACACAGTATTTTCAATCTAAGAAGCCACATAAATGCTCACTATTTTGTTCCTAGCAGAAGTCCTGTCCCTAAAGATACTATTTAGTTTAGCTTGTGTCATGAAAACTACAGAGTTATAGTAATGCTTTTACAGACACCTAACTGCCCTTCTCACTTTCTAATGAAGGTATGTTCTTTAAAACGATAAATTATACTCCCAGAACATCTATGAAAGCTTAAAATGTAAATAAAATACAGTACAGCAATATTTTTTCAGGTCAGCTGTCAGTATATACAAAGAATATTAGGTCTGCTCCCTTATGGTATTTAATATGTATCAAAGCCATTTAGAAGCCAAGGATAGCAATATAATCCATAAGCCTATAATCCAGATCCTGGAAAGTTAAGAGAGAAGTTTAACTTCAAGACTCGACTGGACTATACCAGAAGAGCGCCATCCCCTCAAGAAGAATTAAAGTAAAAACAACAAAAAAGCCACACTGCAGATAATAAAACGTTGGAAATTTCCAAATTGACAGTTTTTAAATAGTAAAAACCCGCTGCTCACTTATCTTAAGTATAGAGACCTTTATCACCCAAATAACTATAATCAGAGTTACCTTTCACTGAGATGATGAAAACTGCTGCTTTCATCTTGATGGTCATCCTCAAAACTTAAGTTGGACCAGCTGCCCGTGCTGTCCTCTCCAACACTGAGATTCATCTGTTGGCTGCCAAATGACTCAGTTGACTGAAGATCTTCTAATTCTTTTGAACTAAGAAAAGATCACATGGTAATAATTTAAAAAAACAATTGAAACATCACAGATTGTGACAAAGAAATAAGATGATAAAGCTGACACTAAGGAATTACATCCCCAGTCACACTAACATCCCTGAACACACCACTGCATCTGCAAATAATGAAGACTGAACACCAGCACAGCAAGGAGCACATCTGCTGCCTAGATGATATCCTGATGCATCGACATTTGGTTTAAAGCATTCCACACTTTCAACAGGACACTGAGCAGAAGTACACCTTACTGCAAGTTCTAAGTGCACCATCTGCCCTATTAAAAACAGTACCTTCATTTGGATCTAAAAGAGCCTGCTTCTGGCTTTTAGTATAAGAAATGCAGTTTAAAATTCTAGCTGCATCAACCAAGCTTATATTCAAACTAGACAAATCTCTTCAGAACATGAATCATAAACATATTTCTTAGCAGGAAGTGATATTCCGGCATTTGGGAGGTGTCTCTGTGATTCAAGACTAGCCTGATCTACATAATTCTAGGCTAGCAAGGCTACATAGTAAGGCCCTGACTTAAAAAAGATTTTTTTAAACAAAGAGACATTCATATTTTATGACATAGTTAAAAAAAAAAAGACTAAGAAGCAACTAACCTGATTGCTCAATCTGTATATTGTCAACACAGTTCTAAACAGTGATGCTTAAGCATGGAGAGAAAAAGTATCAGTTTTCTGATCAAAGCCATTGGCTTTCAAACATCATGTATGTATAAGCTGGTCCCTCACAATGCCCACTTCTTACCTGCCATCCTCTGAGTCGAGTCACTCTACAGCAATGCACACATGCCATCCCAGCCCTCTGCTTGGAACACAGGACCCCCAGCTCTTGGAGAACAAAGTTGTTTATTGCTTTTTGGGTTTTTTATTTTGTTTT
>NW_022196915.1:65002852-65023447 GCF_008632895.1 Mastomys coucha
CCCTAACACCTAACATAAGGCCCTGAACTGCCCTTCCCATTTTTAAGGCACTTCTCAGTTTGCAGTTAAGATCTAACAACTCAGTTAGGCTTGACACTTACACTGTAGTGTAAGATATCTTACACTATAACTTTATTTTATTTAACACTTTTTCCTGTTACCTACATTTTTAAGAAAATGATTCACAAGCGGAGGCTAAAAGAGGGTTTGTAATGACTACTAGGTAACTGTATTCATGGTAGCTGAAAATAAAGTCTAGATCCATTATTGTTCTAAAATTTCACTATCATATGCTTTCCTATTTGATATTCATATGGCTCCCTGGTGAGTGTTAAAGGTTCGTAATATAATTCTACCATTACTAAAACAATTATGAGAAAAGGAACATTAGTGAAAACAATTCAGTTAACATCTTAGTGAACAATCTATTTGAATCAATCATTCTTCAACCTTAAATCATCTTAACTTTATAAAATGTGAGGCAGAACTATATACAACTGAGTGGACTCTGCAATTCTTACAGAAGCCTGGCACAACTGCTTAAGAGAGACACAAGAACAGAAATACAAAGAGAGAGCCTGCAAATAGCAGCCTGGACAAAACAAGCGTAGGGAGAGCCCAGGTACGTTACTTAAGGGAGAACCCAGGTACGTTACTTAAGGGAGAACCCAGGTACGTTACTTAAGGGAGAACCCAGGTACGTTACTTAAGGGAGAGCCCAGGTACGTTACTTAAGGGAGAGCCCAGGTACGTTACTTAAGGGAGAACCCAGGTACGTTACTTAAGGGAGAGCCCAGGTACGTTACTTAAGGGAGAACCCAGGTACATTACTTAAGGGAGAACACAGGTACGTTAAGGGAGAGCCCAGGTACGTTACTGGCCGGGTCTAAGGAAGAAAATGAATAGTCTGAAGACTGAATACAAAGTTATCTGCTGAGTCCTAAGAGGGAGGGCTTAGGAATGACCATCTAGTGTCCTCTTCTGGAGCAGCTGTGACAGAAGAATAAGAACAGTCCAAAGCCATGTATAAAAAGCTGTCTCAACCATAGAAACAGACATTAATCTCAGAGTAGTAAATATACCAGTCTAAACTCTTGAATAAAATTCACCAGTTTCTTTTATTCTATTTACCTGCTTCTTAGTTCTGTGCATTGATGTTACTGTGCTTTCTCTCACCTTCCAGTCCTGTAAATGAATAATTACTCTCAAAAGGAACTGGGAAACAAAAATTTCATGTGAAAACCATGCACAGGATATGAAGTCACATACAAATGCAACAGAGAAGATTTTTGTTACGTTAGGAAGAAAGTAAGTAGACTTTTTATGAACAGAACCTAAAACATACAGGGTAAAGTTAACTTCTCATTCTATTACAAGACTCCACAGAAAATTTGAAACCTACCTGCTAACAGCATGCCCGGCATTGGTCACAGCTGTTGTCATGATTTCTGTGGTAAGGCTCTCAGCAAAGCTAATGCCATCTTGTCCGATTCCACTGTCAGCTGCCAAACTCGTGTTGCTCAATTCTCTCTCTGCTTTCTCAATAGCTTCAGCAACTATCTTCTCTGCAAGCACTGCCCTTCTATCAAGATTAACATGGATTTGAGGTACATCAAGATGAAAAATTCTTGACTTCTGACGGATGCTACTAAGTTTTGAATGTGAACTTGGCTTAGCACTAGCACATGGACTCTGCTTTGGAAAGAGCTGAGCAGAATTCCTGGTGCAACCATGGAATTCCTTAAGGTCACAGTATCTGCAAGCTTCATTTATAAGTGGTGACAACTTTTCTGCATAAGTAATCCTGTCTGCTGATGTTGTGGTCTCTGAATTATGGAAAACCGCAGGTCCTAAACTTTGCTCTAAAGTGTCACCCACTACTTTTCTAGCATACTGTTCTACAGCTTGAGCATTCTCTCCACAACTATATACACTTAAACTGCCTGTATTCTGGCAAAATCCATTGTTCTGCAAAGGTTGGCAAGACTTTGAAAATTCTGGTCCAGTAACACTCTCACTGCTGTCAACACATTCAGATTTTTCAAAAAGACAACCATTTGTTGAGGATTTTGGCAAGTCAACTTTAGGTGCTGTCAGCTGTTTCTTTACATCTCTTGTTATACTGCTAGCAAGAGAGGCTGAAAAACTGTACAGTTCAGAAAGTTCATTTCTACATGGATCCTGTGTCTTTTCACACATCTGGTATTTGCAAAGATGGCTACCATTTCTTTTTCTTTGTCTGTCTACTGCTTGGTGATGTTCTTTACTTGAGAACACCAATGGTTCCTTGTTTATTTTCCCATGAGAGCTGTGCGGAGGGAATAGTTTCGAACTGTACTTCATTTTTACTGTCTTAGCTGCCTCTTGCACTCCTGCCCTGACAGACCGGTAGGCCAGTCTACTGGCATACTGATCCATGATTAGCTCACCATTGCCACCTTCCTGTTGTAGCACTTGAATAACATGCCCTGCATATTCATCAGTCACACTTTCACAACTGGGATACTTATATGTCAGACCTGGCATGCAACCTGGTACTGAAAGAACACATGAATCGACTTCTCTTGGATATGCAACATCCTCCACATCCAGCTTCTCTTCTGCTTTACCTCGGTCACAAATGTTCCTCTCATGCCTGAAAAGCATACAACTTCTAGCGTTTGCAATCTTCTCAGCTTCTGCAATGACATCAGCTGCCATATCACTTGCAAAAGTGCATGTCTGTATGTTTTCATCTGAATGACTTAAAGCTGGCAGCACATTTCTTTGACTCAGCCCATTTAAGTGAGGGCTTGGAATCTTGAATTCTTGAGGGATTTCATGACCTAAGTGGGAGGCTGCCACTTCAGTTGCAAGAGAAATGATGTGTGTAGCGAATGCTTCTGCAAACTGAACTTTTTTCCCCGAGTACTCTGACTTTACATCCATTTCTGGGTGTTCTTCACCTTCACTGCTCTCAACTTCTTCTGAAAGAGAGCGCATGAGTTTCAACATAAACTCTTCCTTTTCTATAGTAGTTTGTTCATTCTCAGATAAACTACCAACAGATGAGTTGTGAGGTGTTGAAGGTGGTGTCGCAGGTGCAAATTCTTTGGCTAACTCCCCCTTGAGTTGTTTGGTTAATTTTTTGATGTCCCATTCAGAACTAGTCTGAGATGGTACTAAAGGAGTTGATGGGGGAGTATCAGGTATTACATTTCTGTCTCTGATTTTCTGCTTATCTTCCACATGCAAACTATCTACACAGGTGAGCACTGCAGATGATAAAGTCTGTGAGTGGCGGAAAGAGCTTTCCTGTACAAAAGACAAGGGCTCAAGTGCAGTATTCTTCAAATTGTGCCTTGTCACTGCTTTGTCCTTCACAACTTCCTTCGAGTCAGAGTTCTGACCTGTCATCATTGAACAAGGTGGCAGTGTCTCTAAAGAAAATCCAAAACCCATAGAATCTTTACATCCTGGAACACAATAGTTTCCGACCAAGAGTGAACGGTGAGGTGAGTTATCTGAAAAGTCAAGGAATCTGGGAGTTTCCCCCAAGGTCAACTGTGATCCTTCTCCAAGAGCAAGCATGTGCTCCTTACTACCTGCCTTTTTCTCTCTATTTGGAAGCACTGACTTGCTTTTATCCAGGGAATGTTTAATAATAGTCCTGGATAACTGCTCAGCAAACATGTCCTTCCTGCTAGTTTTGTTCTGTTGTGGTGCTGCGTGGTCACAAAGGGAAAGAGGACAGGCTTTTCCCCTTATTGTATCAACAGTGTTTGTAGCTTTGAAAGATGCCATGGATTCTAAGGTTTCATTTACTATTGTATGGACCATTGCTGCAGAAAAGTTGCTAATAATCACAGGGTCACTCATTAATTTTGAAGGACTCTGCATGTCACTGTCACCTTTAGTTGGTCTGAAGTCATTCTGGTTGCATGGATTGAGTTCTGAAGGTAGACAGGTATTTCTGAGACAATCCACTTCCTCTGCACCGCTTTCTATGGCAATGTGCTCTTGGGAAGAACCACCATTTGCTTTACTATGCTCAGATGAAAGAGACTTGGACTGATACAAAGTAGATGACATATGATATGGAAGAAGGGCACTACCTGCCAAGGGCACTGGTATGGAAGTAACAATTCCTGAGGTACAAAACAAAGCCTGCTGCACTGTGTACTCCTTCTTATGTTCCTGCATTGGTTTTGTCATCATAACTGCTTGACTGCTAAAGGATGAGGAAAATGTAAAGGTCTGCGTAGGTGACACTACACTTTCTGCACTCACGTATTTGACATTACCCATAGAAACATTAACTGCTGCCTTTGTTGTAAAGGTCACATCAGTCTGTGACAGCTCTATGAATGCTTCTTGTATTACAGATTCAGACAAATCTTTGGCATATGACTTCACGACTTTGTCTTCAAAGTCAAATGACTGGCACTGTGAAGATGCAGGTGTCTGAGGACATGAAAACTGGCACACTTCCATGATACCTTCAAAAACAAGCTCTTCAGCAAGGTCCGCAGCAAACCTAGCAACTGTGTTTGTAAACATCTGCTTTTTCACATACTGTAAGTCTTTCAAGGCATTTGATAAGGCTTCACTCACCAAAAGACTGGCCAGGCTACCAATGGCTCGTTCTTTTAGTGAAAATGCACACTGCCTTCTAAGTTCATTAAACGCCATCTGAAATACAGACGATGTCAATTTGACAGCTAAGTGGCACAATGCATTGGTACATGAAGAAACTCCTTTCTGTAAGTCTTTAAACGCACTGCCCAAACTTTTCCCCACAAGATCTGCTGCAAACTTCTGAACGCTATCTGTAATCACTGAAGATTTTCTGCATTTACTTTTTTGATCAGAGTCCCCATGCTTAAAAGTTACAGTATTATTTCTTCCCCCTTTAATACTATTAAGATCTGATATTGTATTTGCATGTTGAGTATGAAGAACTGAGCCTAGTACTTCACATGAGAGAGTATTCGCGTAATCTTCATAAGTGCAGTAATTTTCATGACTCCTATTTTCACTAGTATCTGTTTGGCAGAAACATTCAGCGGGAGTACAGCTTCCAGGAGGACTAAAAGCAGAGGTTCGGATCGGGCTGAACAAGCCACTGTCCTCTGCTGCCATCACTGGCCGAGGGGAGTCTGGAGCATCGCACAGGTGACCATATGGAGACTCAGGCCTGCGAGGAGTTGGCTTTCTAACATTAGCTGGAAGAGCGGGGCACTCAAACTTGAATTTCTGAGGATTCATACAAGATTTTTCATATTTGTGCCCTGTCTTCTGTGATGACTTCCCTATGACAGGATCTTCCATGAACAGGTAAGTGTCCAAAGTTTGTTCTAGTTCATCAAACTGATCAAAGCTATCAAAAAATTCACTCACTTCTGAGTCTGAATCCTCTACATCATCTTTTGTTACAGGGATTTCGGGCAGCTCAAGTTTTGCTTTCAAACTTTTTTGATATCCCTCTTCATCCAAAAAAATCACAGGACTTGGGCTTGAGCACTCAGAGTCTGAGGAGTGGACAGGAGAAGAAGGAAAGAATGCCTCTTGTGTGTCCTTGCCTTTATCTGAGGCACTGGGTGACCTGTAGAGACTCCTTTGGGTCCAGGGCTCTGAAATCGACGTTGTAACCGATGTTTTCACAGAAGCCATTTCTTTGCGTCCCAGAACATTTACTGAAGATGAGGGCTTAGCCAATGACTTCGGTGATCCGTAACTAACCAGCACTTTAAAATCATGGCTTTCTAAATGGTGACCTGAAGTAGTCTGAGAGGCAGCATCACACCGGCTCCTTAGTGTAGCAATATTTATTTCTATAGGAAAAGAATAAAATACTTACATTATTCTAAAAAAAAACTGTTTTAAAACACTGGCATTAAACACAAAATGTTTTATATCATGAATGTTTTCTATATGCTATTTAACAGAAAGTTCATCCCTAGTAACACTTGCAAGTACATCTTTTAATAAAATAATCCTTTTTTACCCTATGCCTTCAGATATACACATATGGGAAACTCAGCTCCTTGTCATTTGTTATAAAAATTACTAGTGACTGCCAGCTAACCACTCTGACAATTGAACACAGCAAAGTGCTAGATACTAGGTTACGAGATAATCAAGGCTTGAACAATACAACTCTAACAATGACCTTAAATATCACAGGAGAATTAATTTTTTAAATAAAAAACTATTAAAATGTTTAAAATAGGTCAAATTTCAAAATAAATTTCAATTGTTAAGTCTCCTTAAAACTTCAAAACAGAACTTTCAACTTCAACCTATCTTTAGGGAAAAGTCTAATAAAAGGCACACACCATCATTACATAGCTTTGCATTCTCTTCCTCCTCTAGCTGCTCAAAAGCAGTAACAAAGTCATCCTCTATGGAAGACACAGATTGGTTCGTATCATCATCATCTTCATCAGTGGTTTCAAGATGGTGCTTCTGATGCAAGTGCATGTCCAGGGTGTGTCTTATGCCAGCAGCATATTTACTTAGGAGACTAAAGATAAAATCAATTCTGAGTCCTGGTAATGTAGGTGACACTCTCATGACACAAAGCATTCCCGAATGATGACTCTTGGGAGAGATGGAAGATGATAAAAATCAGTTTTAATTTTAAATATAAAACATCTTCTGGAAGTAAAGCCTAAAAATAAACCTCAAGGGGGCAGGGAGCACAAGAAATACATGCATACTGAAAGGTTCCTTCATTCTGTAATGTTTAATGATTTTAAGTATTTAATTTCCTGAAGTTATCTAAAGATATATATTTATTTTTATTACTATTTATTATTTTAAATCTCACTTTAATATTTTTCCTTTCCAATCTTTTTTCTCTCATGTATCCAAATTCTCCCCAATCTAACTCCTTAGATGTTACAGAACGTACTATCGCTCTAGTCTCTTGGGCAATTATTTTTTCTATTACTGTATGTTTGTAATATATCCCCTTTAATATTTACCAATCTCACCCACTACACTATGAATGGACAGAAGTCAGAATCTAGTTTACTTGTTATTCCACTTCCTATAGCTCCCAACATGTCACCTTCCCTTCTACCACAAGAGAACTGTCCTTATTTCTTAACTTATATTTCTCCAGTATTAAAACCTACAATCATGGTTACAGCTTTAAGAACACAAGCCATTAGTTTTCCCTATACACACTGCATTTTAAAATTGATAAATGATTTGTTTTTACAAAAAAAGAAACCAAATATAGCAGCAAACTGCACTTTATGTCCTAGCAAATAAACCAAGTGTTTAAGACTGAACAACACAATCCCAGGAACAAGGCACAGCTCTAGTCACTAGCCCTCCGAGGAACAAAGCAGCACTTCATAGCTGCAGTCAGTTCTCCAAATTGTAAATGTCTTACTTCCTAAAATGCAAAGCCTTTTTCTTTGATACATTATCAAAATAATTAGTAATGAACCAAAGACTGTTTTATGAAAATAGCATTTTACATGGAAGATCTTTAATCAGAAAGTTAACTGAAGTCCATTTTTTATAACATTCAGCTTGCAGCACACAAATGTGGGATAGCTATAAAGCAGGAGCAGTCCCTCCAGTTATACAAAGAAATCTGTACAGAAATATTTCACTAAAAGTTTGCATACCACTGACAGAACTTCACTGGCAGGAATTTAGTTTATAAGCTATGATCAAAATTATTTTATACTTCAAGGCTGGCAATGCTTTGTGAGTTAGACTTTTCATCAATACCATTTCCTTGAGGCTAAATTAAAACAAGGAAAGCTTCAATCACTATTACTGAGCAAACATAGTAAAAACCTGCCCTGAAAAAGCAGATTAGAAATGATCCGCCAGTTACCTGATTTAGAGGACTACTGCTTACATCAGATGACTTATTGGTGTCCTTCATACAAATGATTTCATTTTCACTTAGACTGCAGAAATGGAGTGAATTCAGAAGATCTGGAAGTTCCAGTGAAACTGCAGCTAGATCCTAATTTCAAATAATAGTGACAGCAATGAACAATACTACAGAGTAACACTGTCAAGGTTTCCACAATGTTGCGCACATCCAAACCTCAAGTGTACTGGTCAGTAAACTGTCTGCTTTGTAACAGCTCACATATATACAGTTTATCCACAGTCATTTTTAACAAACAAATACAGCAAAGGCTACTTAGTAATGCTTTAGAGCCTTTCAAGCATTTTGCTACTGAGCTAACTCATCAATCTTAACAGGACACCTCACACATCCATGATGGTCAGCATTTCAATGTTTTTAGCAGTTGTCACCCTCAAGTCCTCTGGTTTCATTCTGGAGCTTTTCATATAGAATTCTTAGCTACTGAACACCCTTCTCCAGAGACTGAGTCTCTCACTCTTTCCAAAGATATTGTAAGTAAGCCTTTAAAGCACTTATGCAGGTTAAAGAAAAGCTAGCTTTCTTTTCTGTTGCCTTCCTTTTAAAAAAAAAAAAGAAATATTTTTTTCCAGCTTGAGGTTCCCTCCAGTCTTTGCCCCGCAGAGAGTAGAGGCTTCATACAGGTGGTCCTGTCTACAGCTCCTGAGAGCCAGTGGAGGTGTGTTGTTTGTTTTGTTTTTGGAATTGTGTCACTGTAGGGGAAGCTGGCCTCTGAGCTCTGTGCTGTGTGTTCTGGAGAGTGTGCCCTCTCGGGTCCTGCTGTCCAGGCTGTTTTCTCTGGCTATGGAAATCAAGATAAGACTGCAGAGTGTGTAGGCATACTCACCAGAGGGAACTAATGCAGAGTAGCCAGTTCTCTAGCAGCAGCACAAGGAAAAGCTATCTGCAATGATTTGTGCAACTGTCAGGAAACCTGTCATTGATCCTAATCTCAAGTGTCAGTCCCCTATAAATGCCTAAATGAAGTGGGCTATAAACTTGTGCACACATTAATAAATATGTAAAAACTGAGACCTTTTATATTTAAGTCTACTTCACTAAAAATACAAGAACCTTACTACTGAAATCAAATTATGAAAGCTGTCAAAATATGCAAATGTTACATGCACTATAATGAACACAATCAAATGGCCTGTGGTTTAAAGATTTCAGATAAATTATTTTAATAGTGACATCTAAATCTGATTTCCTTAGCAAGAATTATCAACAAAAGCTAGTGAAGGTAGCACACAGTTGTTATCCCAGCTTTTGGGAGGTGGAGGCAGCAGGCTTTCTATAAGTTTAAGGCCACAGCAAAGATATCTGACAAGACCTTGTCTCACAAATAACAACCAACAAATCCTTAGTAAAAATGCTGAAACTGAAGATGTACAGACCACACTCAAATGTTATTTTTGTTTTGGAGGATCAGGGACAGAGACTCACTATGAAGCCCTGGTTGGCCTGGAACACACTGTACAGGCCAGCCACTGGTCCTGAACTAAATAAAGTTCAGCCTGCCTTTACCTCCTGGGTGCTGGAATTAAAGGAATGCACCATTATGCCTGGCTTCAAATAGTATCTTTTAGCTTTAAAAGATACCTTAAGATCAGTGTAAAATTTGAGACTAAAGTAAAATTTTCAGTCTCCAAAATTTAAGGAGTCCCCCAGTCTTTGCCAAGTGAATAAATTGTCCCACCTGCATATGAGCAGCATCTGTTTCTTCATTAAAGCCCAGAAATGTGACCTGAATTAAAAAAAAAAAAATCTCCATTAGTTTACTGTGTTTAAGTCCTGGGTCAGAGTGTGGACAAGGCACAGTAAGCTCGGCACTAAACACTGGGCAGACAGTGTTCCCAATGACCAAAGTTTCCGCCACACTGTAGCTATTAAACCTCACCATCCACTGTTCCTTCTCCCTCCTCATCCTCATAGTCACTGCCATGCACTCTTACTTCCACCATCACTGGACTTGTCCACTGTCGTGTCACTTGTCCATTTCCCATGGTTGTTAATGGATGCCTTCAGCCTGCCCTCCCTTTATTCAGACCCATGAGACCCCTTTTCCTATGTCTAGCACATGCCCTGTACATGACTGCTTAAGCTTCTTGCAGTGGTGTCCCCTTGAAATGAAGTTCTTCCTCAGACACTTCTACGCCTGGCTGTTCTTCATTGTGCAGGTTCCTATAAATTCCAGCAGCCTTCTTAGAGAGACCTTCCTTCCTGTGTAGATTATTCCCCCAGGCTCCCTCCTAACTAGATGATCCTATCAATATTCCCTTCAACACCCTTTACTACTCCCTACACACAGTTATAAAAATCAAGTATTTATGGCATCTCTAATGGCATGAAGAAATACAGTAAGGAAAACGAACAAGTTATAAAAAGATGTGGTATGCACATAATTTCTTCCTTATTCTTAAAAACATATGCATGAAAAATAATGTTGGAAGGCAATACATTGGATGCTTTAGCAGTGACTAACTGGAAAGTTTCCTGTGGCCTTATTTTCCTCTGCTTCTGTCCACTGTGCTCCTTTTCCTAATTCACTGGATAAATAATATGTACTTTCTTTTTAAAAATTTCAGTCCTCTCATTTCCCTTTGAAGAATAGAGACTGAAAAGTTATTTTTTAGATTATATTTATGTCCTTGTCATCATGCTAGCCCCTTTGATTTGGGGGGAAAAAGTAAATGATCTACCAAGTTAAGTGTTGTGTCTAGAAATACAAAATATTTAAATAATAGCAATTAAAGTACTGAAGAGAAACTGGATGGTTAAAATCTAAGAGTACATTGAATATACTTTGATTCCTTTCTGTGCCTAAGAAGCTAGTCAGAATCTAAATTACCTGGCACTTTATTAATTATGGCTACTAATCCAGTGGGGCATCGGGTGCCTCTAGGCATCTAGTAAATTGTTCTCCAGTAGAAGCCTGTCCCCTCAGAACATTTCCAGGCAATAGAGCATCCCTCTCTAAAACACAAGCACTAATTTCTTGCCATATCATAGATTTTATACAATTACATAAAAGCATGTATTCATGTATTAAGTAAGAGAAGAAATAAAATGGCCTGAAAAACAGAGGCTAACAGAAGAGAAGGGATGTAAAAAGGGAATGTGGAAGGTTTAAGGTACAGTGGAACAGATCTGAAATTATATATACATATATGTAAATATAAAAGGCATGCTCCTCTTTCTAGGATGAGAGTTTTTTTTTTCAGGTAATATATATATGGATTAAACTGAAAACAACAACAAAAATTTAAGTCAGCCAAGCTGCAACAACACTTTCCATATGCTCAGATACTTGACTTAAAATGAACCAGTACACTAGAAAGAAAAAAAAAACCCAAAACTTAGATATATGAGATATGCATACCCTAAAATGGGACAGAAATCTCTCCTATCCTTTCAAGTTTCCTTGCTGAACACAAAAGAGAAAATACGATGACCTTAGGTCCTGGAGGTACCAAGGGAGCCTGCTCCTTGTGGTGACATGGAAGATCTCATGGAGCAGGCTGAAGAAGAGCATGAGGACAGCTAGGGATTTGGGCTACAAAACTGAGGGCAGGGCAGGAGGCAGAGTAAGAGTGGCTCTGCCCTACAGAGATAAAGTAGAAGAGAGAGGCAGAGAAGATAAAGCAAGTAGGGAGACCCAGGTGGCAGAACACTTAACAGACCTGCTCCTCCTTTTAGGGAATGAAGCTTTTCATTCCCTAGATAAAGGATTCCACAGGGAACAGAAACCTCCCACCCCCAAGTAAGAAATCAAGGATTATTAGAAACCTACCATCAAAAAGGACAGATCTAGATATGAAAAGCAATTTTAAACTGTGAAGATCGAATACTAAACTTGGGGCTTGCATGTGCGAGGCAGATAATCTACTCTTAAGCTCTACTCTCAGCCCCCAGTACCAGATTCCAATTTGTAATATGAATGTGATGATGAACTACAGGTGCTGTTAAAAAAAAAAAAAAATCACTCCTTTTAATAACAACGAATCCAAACAAAGATAAAAAGCAATTGCCATTGCAGAGAAATAGGTAAACCAGATATGTATACCTTAAAATACACACACACACACACCCTCAGTTTTGTAGCCCAAATCCCTAGCTGTCCTCATGCTCTTCTTCAGCCTGCTCCATGAGATCTTCCATGTCACCACAAGGAGCAGGCTCCCTTGGTACCTCCAGGACCCAAGGTCATCGTATTTTCTCTTTTGTGTTCAGCAAGGAAACTTGAAAGGATAGGAGAGATTTCTGTCCCATTTTAGAAAAGGATTTAAAAAGTGACTACATGAAATACGTGTATTTTTTTCGTTTCAGAATAAAAGAAACAGTATTAAAGTAGCAATTACTGAATAAGCCCTACCTGCCCAGTGAGAGGCCGGTAAGGCCTGTGCACTTATAAACAGGCTAATATAACAACTGGTCAATGATGTGAGCTACTTTTTAAAACAGACACTTCTTTTCAAATAACATTGTTATTAATTATTTAAGAATCTCACACAATGTATTTTGAGCATATTTGCCCTCCAATTAATCTCAGATTCACTCCCAACCCCATACCCACCTAACATGGAATAATCATTTAAAAAAAAAAAAAATCAGGTCCAATTTGTGTTGCCCAAATACTCTCCATTATGAAGCCTGCCTTGGGGCATTGGCAGCCTACAAGTTATACCCTCAAAATAACCCAACTGCTTCCCAGTTGTTATTATTACGTACAGCTGTTAAAGACAGACCCTGCAGTTATACGAAGACCATGAAAACATATTGTGCACAATTGCAAAAGGGTTCAGAAAGTTGTATACAGACCTCAGTTAACTGGGCGTGCTCATCCTGGGTTAAACTCTCTCCTCCTGATACACTGCATAGCTCCTTCTCACTCTGTAATAAAGACTTTACAGACTGAAACACATCTTCACTGAAGCTCTGTGGAATAAACAAAACCATTTAATTCTAAGACAAGTAAGAAAACTTGCAGATATCTGAGTTTTACAGTTATTCATTCTCCAATTACTATTTTTTATATTATTTGTTAAGCTCAATTCTGCTGAGAAGAAAAGTCAACTTCCTGGAAAAACATACAGACCTATCCTCCAGATTGTACTTATACCTCTCACATCCGTGCTTCTCAACCCTCCCAATGCTGTGACCCTTTAATACAGCTGCTCATGTTGTAGTGACCCCCAACCATAAAATTATTTCACTGCTACTTCACAACTGTAATTTTGCTACTATTATGAATCAGAATGTAAATATCTGATAGGATAACACAGATGTGACCCCCCCCAAAGGGGGATCAAGAGGGAACAGGTTGAAAATCACTGCCTTATACTAAAATTAGCAAACTACATATATTATTTCCGAGTCTCTAGCAGAACAGACACAATACATATACTGAGTGAAATGGTGTAGCTAGAAAAGGGCACATTAACATCAACTATTCTTCCCTCAAGAGACAGAGAAAAAAATAACTAAAAATAAGACTTTCCAGTGGTCTTAAAGCAGCTATATGACAAAAATAAATAAGAGACTCTGTGTCTGAGAAAGAAAGTTGTCAAAAATGAGGAGTTGTACAAAGAGGAGACAATGGCCGGGCGGTGGTGGCGCATTCCTTTAATCCCAGCACTTGGGAGGCAGAGGCAGGCAGATTTCTGAGTTCCAGGACAGCCAGGGCTACCCTGTCTCGAAAACCACCCCCCCCAAAAAAAAAAAAAAAAAAAAAAGAGGAGACAATGAATGTTACAGTCAGACAGAAAGGCAATACTAACTTCTCACTAACTCCAATATTCTTCTTCTGCTACCTGGTCTGTTCTTCGCGCCTGTGGGACTGCCTTACACCACAATTCTGCCCTACAGAACCCTATCCACACCAAGGCTGAAGATGATTTCCCCACCCTTTAGTCTAATTTTCTCCTTTATTGCTTGCAGATTAAGGTCACTTGATCTATAACATTGTAATTATAATATTCATATGTATATCTTTTTTACCCACTGAACTGTGGAGAGCCTTTTGGGGTGCTGACATTGGCCAAGAATAAGAAAATGGTCTTCAGGCAGGAATCTGACATTAGGGCATGATAAGGAAGTAAGCTCAGGCAGAAATCTGACATTAGGAAGTTTCAGCAAGAACCTAACCTTAGGCTATGACAGCAAAGTAGGTTAAGGCAGGAATTTTAATCTCAGGGCAAGTTGGCCTCAGGTAAGATTTTGGGCTTGGACAATGAAGTGGGCTCAAGTTTTTGGTCATTATGACAAGCCTTTTTAAATAACTGTCACAAGGGCTCTGCTTACTGCCTTGCTAGTTCCTTATTGTACTGCTCGCCCCTAATACCTGCATGGAATTAAAATGGCTTAAAAAGCGGATTGGAAAAATTAAATTTGCCTTCAGTCTCAGAATTGACTGGGGTCATGCTACAATGTCGACTGTCTGTCTTCTTTCTTTTTAATCCTCACTCCTGCGCTGGAGAACCTGTTGACTGACTGAGCAGGCTTGGTCACTGCACTGTATCATGAAAACTATATTCCATTTACTTCATCTCCTCACATTTTACATAAAGTCAACAAACAGCTGCTAACTACAAAAAGTTCATCTAACTCAAATCTGTAATCTAAGAGATAACATTAAGGAATTCAAGAAAAAGGTATGTAATGTTAAATTTCAATCTCACCTATCAAGATGCATCTATATTTCTTTAAATACATATACTACTTTTTTTCTAATGCAGGGTCTTAGAAACAATAACCTTCAAGTAGCAATGAGCAGATCCCATACCCAGACTGTGGTTTCTAAACACCAACCAGCAATTAAAAGAACCAGAGCTCCTCAGAAAAATGTCTGGTTCCAAGATCCTGGACAGAGAGAACATACAAAAGAAGCTATACCATCTAACTGTGTCAGAATTTAGAGACGTGCTCAAAGACTAATTGGGCAATTTCAATAGAGCACAGAAGTCACTGTATTACTCAGAAATCCCTGGCTACATCTGGAACAATCAGGGCAGCAAAAAGAACAGAAATGGTAATGCATCATAACTCCTGAATCAGTCATACTGTTTGTCTTAGTCAGGATTTCTATTCCTGCACAAGCATCATGACCAAGAAGCAAGTTGGGGAGGAAAGGGTTTTTTCAGCTTACACTTCCACATTGCTGTTCATCACCAAAGGAAGTCAGGACTAAGATTCAAGCAGGTCAGGAAGCAGGAGTTGATGCAGAGGCCATGAAGGGATGTTCCTTACTGGCTTGCTTCCCCTGGCTTGCTCAGCCTGCTCTCTTATAGAACCCAAGACTTCCAGCCAAGGGATGGCACCACCCACAAGGGGCCCTAGCCCCTTGATCACTAACTGAGAAAATGCCCCACAGCTGGGTCTCATGGAGGCACTTCCCCAACTGAAGCTCCCTTCTCTGTGTTAACTCCAGCCTGTGTCAAGTTGACACGTAGAACCAGCCAGTACACTGTTCTTTTCTTTACCTATGATTGCTGGATGACAAATAATGGACAAATTGATTTCATTAGAAAATCCTCTTTGTAAGGCTGAACATACTGATTTGGAAAGAATTACTAATATATCCTAAATATTAGGATTACTAATATATCTATGCAGTTAAAAGCTATTGGGAGACAGGCTACTCCCATTTCTCAAACTATCATCACATAGCTAAGCATTTAATCGAAGTTATTCTGAATTTATATTGGAGACAGTAGATGCTTACAACCTGGACCACTTCCTCAAGAACACTGATGATATTACCTCGTGACCTGACAGGGAGCAATGAAGACAAGGAAACCTCTGAGGTGTTCCTAATAAACAGAAGTACAGTAAAAACCAATGTGGGATGTTCACAGGAGAATTAGCTCAGAGTTTTCCAAAGATATGGTATCATGAAAATAGAATCTAGACCACTGGAATGATCCAGAATGGGGTAATCAAAATATTCAATGCAGTATGTAACAAACCTTGAGTAGACTCTAGATAAGAATAAGAAAAAGTTACAGGTTTACAAGAAAAAGTTTAAGACAAGTTGTGGGGAATTTATCAGATTACATGTCAGATGAAGTTAAGATGAATGGTTTTGTTAGGAGTGGTAATGACACTAACACACACACACAATATAAAGGGAATTGGAGGTACAAACAGAGAAGAGAATGGCTGTAAAAAGATGTTAACATAAGGTAGAAAATGCATGAGTTGCTCATTGTTCTGACTTTTTTCCCAACTTTGATAGACTTTAAAACATTGATAATTATAGTTTTGTTTTCATTAATGAATGGAGGTTTTCACTTTAACTTGTGAATGTACACACACAAATAAATCATGAACTTGAACTACCAATATAAATAAACTCATGACACTCTAGAACAAATGGTATTTCTAGGCAGAAATTACTACAAATAAAACAGTAAAGTACAGAACTGTAAAAACCTGCAAGTCCAGAGGAATACAAATTAATAATAAATGGTGAGGGCAAATAATGTACTTGCCACCGCAGGAAGTGAGGAGCCATAAATTGGTAATTAAAGGCCTTTGCCCATCCTTAAACTATCTCCTCCCTTTATAAGCATTGTCAAAAGAGAGAAGAATTATTAAGAGAATAAAAAAAGCAAAGAAAACAACGTCATGAAACTCAAAGCTCGTCTTCGTGAAGGAAGAATGACCAAAGCTGTCAGTCTAGGCTTATAATCCTGGATGCCTGGGAGGATTAGGCAGAAGCAATGACAAGCTCAAGGCTTTTCTGAGATAAAAAGCTACTTTAAAACCAGCCTAGTTAATGTACCTTATATCAAAAGAAATTAAAAAGGAAGAGGGTGTGAAGTGAGGGCTAGGAATACAGCTCAGTGGTAAAGCAATTTATCTGGCATGTACAAGGCCCTGAGTTTAATCAACAGTGCAACACAGAAGAACTCACCAGTTACTCACCATCTAGTGTAGTCCTGATAAGTAATAAGCATTCAAACTCATTTATGCTGAATAAATGAATACTTCTTATACATCTTTAAGGTAGTGCTAACAAGTATGTATTTTTAAAAAGGTGAAAAAGATGTGTGAAGAAGAAATGGGGAAGAGGTACTACACTGTAATAATTTTAGAGACAAAATCATAACAGTCATAATTGACATCACTACTTTCATACACATTCACCTTTATAGTATTTTAATGTTATAATTTATATAAATACTAAGGTTCATTTAAAACTCTAAAAACCCAAACCCACATTTTTAAAGAAGTTCCACTGAATGGAACTTTAATACAATGGACTTACTTTTCGGACAGATGCTTTATTCTTCACGTGACTACTTCTGAGAGGCTGGAAAGCCGCCATAACTGTATTACTGCAGTATGTAATATTCTTGGAGAGTAAATCCACAAAACACCTAAAGGAGATATATTAAAAGAAAACAACTTATTTACTCATCTTTGTGATTCAAGCAAGCATTTTACGCTATATAATTTCTTCAAATGTAGGCATTTAAAGAAAACTCTGAACAGAACACTGAGACCTAAAAGCTTACTAAGCACCCATGGGTATGTATGTGGGGATGTGGGATGAAAAACAGGTGAATATGAGCACCATAATGAGTTACAAAAGTATTACGAAATATTTTTAGAATCACAATTATAGTTTGCTATTACATTCAATTGCACTGCCACCTTAGCTGCAAAATCTTAACAAAGATCATTGGAAAAACGTTTGTAAACTTGGATACTGTCACAAAAGGAATCCATTTTCATAGCCAGAGTCACTCATCTATCCCTGAAGCAACACTAAAGGGAGCAGGCATTATTATTACCCCCTCAACAGAAGGCTTTAAAACTATATAGGCGAAAATGTAAAATGTGTACATATATCATAAAATGACAGATAAACAAAAACAAAATCCTTAACTGGAAATTTAAGAGTATACCAATGACTAGAACTCAGAAAATAATCTGTAGAATTATACACCTTACACACAAAACTCCTTAATAATGACTTAAATGATCCTTTCATAAAAACTTTTGGGGATTTCAACGGGCTCAAACACTACGCAGCCAGCCAACTGCTCTCTATCTCAGTGTAGAAAGCTGTCCATTCACTAAGGTCTGCTTGTACCACACACTAAGGACGGTGAGAATACAGTGGGCTTGTTGGGCCAAGCCTTGGAGGG
Source organism: Mastomys coucha (assembly GCF_008632895.1). Lineage (NCBI taxonomy): Eukaryota > Metazoa > Chordata > Mammalia > Rodentia > Muridae > Mastomys > Mastomys coucha. Next base: position 65,020,892 of record NW_022196915.1, read on the forward strand.
AAATATTTGATTACAGTAAAGGCTGAAAGTAGAGAACCAAATTCTAAATACAACCAGAAAATTACAGCAATAAATAATTAAGAAAAACCTCACATAAGTTCTAATTATCTTCAGTTAACCACACTGCTCTCTTCAAGGCATGCCTATTTGAGGTTTCCAAGACAGGGTCTTTAGCACAACTTCATTCTAGTCCTCTCCCCAGAATTCAAAAAGGATAAATTTTAGTAAAGTTCAAATTTTATATACTATTTTCATACTTTTACTATAGAGGTGTGAGCACACATCATCTCGGTCTCTGCCCTACTGCTGACACCATGACCAAGGCAGCTCTTATAAACGAAAGCATTTGCTTAAGGGCTTAATTTTCAGGATTTAGTCCACTATCATCATGGGGAGGAACATGGGGTCATGTCACTTCGTATTTAACATAAAGCAAACACCTACCAAGAAACTATCTATGCAAGGTGAAGAGAACCAGTTTGCAATAACATGGCACTCCTCTAAGAAAGAGAAAAAAAAAACCAATCCAAAGACAGGTAGAGGACAAAGAAACAGCAAGAGATGATCCCCTCATGCTGCAGATCTAAGAAGACTCTAGGTTACAACTGCACAAGAGCATGCTACATCTTGCCTTAAAGTACAGCCATAAGAAGCTTCACACTTGAGACCTGCTTACACCCTCTTCTGGATGAATAAAGAAGGATTCTAAGCAAGAAATCACAGTTATAATAAAAAGGGAACTTAATTGAACAGATAAAGAGTTGTAAGAGACAAGCCAAGCAGAAAGGAAAGAGCTGGAAGTGTAATGGCTAGAGCTCAGGCAAAAGACAGAAAATAAAACACCACCAAGAAAGTAAACTTCCTGAGAACAGTATAAAAGCAATATTCATCAGGAAAAAACAGGTTCAACACAAACATACATACATATATATATATATATATATGTATATATATATATATATATATATAGAATTTTTTTTAAAAAATCACAAAATTTATAGACATGAAAACAAGAAGAGAAACAACTATAAAAAACAAAGACCAGAGCTGCAGGGCACTGAACAAATATGTACACCTCTGATCCTGCAACTTCACATCTCAAAAGCTCCCTGCATACATGCTTTTGCAAAAATATAGTGCCAAATGTAGCATACAAATATAGTGTAAGACTAGTCACTGAACCAGAAACAAAACCTAAAAATAATCTAGTATCTCATTGATCTAAATAAACTCACATATTATCTATTACCCAGCTGTGGGAAATGATAAGTTTGAATAGTACACATTAAGTGAAGAAGCAGGTTTGCAAAATGCTACAAATTATTTCAGATTCACAGACTGAAACCATCATATATGAATGTTTGCACAAGCCTAGGAAACATCTTGAAGACAGTGCTGGAAACTGATAATGAGGATTTTTTTTTAAGTTACAAATGTCATCTGATTTATGGGAAGATGATAAATTATCAAAATAACGCCAGTTCCAGCATGCATGCATTATCCCATTCAGTGTAAAATCTCAAATTATGTATGAATATATATACATATATTTATACTTATATAAATTTATATATAAACATATATACATATGCACATACATATACACACACATATACATATACACTATAAATAGGTACAGGTTGTAGGTTAAAACTTTTTATTGGACAGCCATTGCAGTACATTGAGCTCCATAGAGACAGCACTTGGGCAAGCGAGAGCCGGACGGGCACTGGGCGACTGCACCTCGCGGAGGAAAATCAACTAACCATGGGCAAAGGAGATCCTAAGAAGCTGAGAGTCAAAATGTCCTCATATGCATTCTTTGTGCAAACTTGCCAGGAGAAGCATAAGAAGAAGCACCCGGATGCTTCTGTCAACTTCTCAGAGTTCTCCAAGAAGTGCTCAGAGAGGTAGAAGACCATGTCTGCTAAAGAAAAGGGGAAATTTGAAGATATGGCAAAGGCTGACAAGGCTCGTTATGAAAGAGAAAACAAAACCTACATCACCCCCCAAAAGGGGAGACCAAAAAGAAGTTCAAGGACTCCAGTGCATCCAAGAGGCCTCCTTCGGCCTTCTTCTTGTTCTGTTCTGAGAACTGCCCCAAAATCAAAGGCGAGCATCCTGGCTCATCCATTGGTGATGTTGCAAAGAAACTAGGAGAGATGTGGAACATCAGTGCAGCTGATGACAAGCAGCCCTATAAGAAGGCGGCTGCGAAGCTGAAGGAGAGGTACGAGAAGGATATTGCTGTCTACAGAGCTAAAGGAAAAACTGATGCAGTGAAAAAGGGGGAGGTCAAAGCTGAAAAGAGCAAGAAAAAGAAGGAAGAGGAAGAGGAGGAGGAGGAGGAGGATGAAGAGTATGAAGAATAGGAGGAGAAGACAAAGATGAAGATGATGATGAATAAATTGGTTCTAGCAGTTTTTTTTCTTGTCTATAAAGCATTTAACCTCCCTGTACACAACTTACTCCTCTTAAAGAAAAAAACTGAAATGTAAGGCTGTGTAAAATTTGTTTTTAAACTGTACAGTGTCTTTTTTTTTTTTTTTTTTTTTT
>NW_022196915.1:65023476-65045681 GCF_008632895.1 Mastomys coucha
TTTTTTTGTATAGTTAACACACTACTAAATGTGTCTTTAGAGAGCCCTGTCCTGGTGGTATTTTCAATAGCCACTAACCTTGCCTGGTACAGTTTAGGGGTTGTAAAGTGGCATGGAAATTTAAAGCAGGTTTTTGTTAGTGCACAGCACGAATTAGTTATATATGGGACAGTAGTTTGGTTTTTGGTTTTTTTTCTTTTGGTTTTATTTTTGGGTTTTTTTTTTTTCATCTTCAGTTGTCTGTGATGCAGCTTATATGAAGATAATTGTTGTTCTGTTAACTGAATACCACTCTGTAATTGCAAAAACAAATTGCGGCTGTTGTTTGTTGACATTCTGAATGCTTCTAAGTAAATATAATTTTTTTTATTAAAAAAAAACCTTTTTATTGATTCTTTGTGAATTTCACATCATGCACCCAACCTCACTCATCTCCCTGTCCCTTCGTATCTGCCCTCAGCCCTCACAACCTCCCCACTTCAAAAGAATATAAAAATGGGGCTGGGGAGATGGCTCAGAGGTTAAGAGCACTGGCTGCTCTTCCAGAGGCCCTGAGTTCAATTCCCCAGCTACAATATGATGGCTCATAACCATCTATAATGGGATCTGATGCCCTCTTGTGGCACGCAAGTGTACATGCAGGTAGAGCACTCATAAAAATAAGTAAATCTTCAAAAGCAAACAAACAAAAATTTCGTTGTGGAAGCTGTAGTGTGTCACAGTGTGTCCTACAGTAGATCTTTTTGTCCACACATCTTTACTTGCAAATGTTCACTACAATGAGTCACTGGTCTGGTTTGAAGCTTCGGGTTTTTGCTATACTATCAATACTGGATATAACGAGGACTTCTCTCAGATGTCCTATTGTCCTGTGTCATGGAGATTCTGCAACTTTGGATATGTAGGAGCAGCCCCTTCACTCCATCCAGCAGTTCTAGATAAGGTAGATGTTGGAGTAAGCCAACTTTGATCAAAGCCCTGGAACTGGGCCTAGGTGGCAGCTGAGTTGGTCAGCCCACCAGCTTTCCCCCACACACACTACCAGGCCAAGTTCTCCAGCACTGCCCAGGCTAGCTCACCCAATGCCACAGACAACAAGGGGCTGGGCCAGCTTCTAACTGTGCTGTTCAGGAGAGGTGCAGAGTGCTGTAACCAACAAGGGGCAAGACCTACTCTTCAGCTCTTATGACCCTGGGGTCAGCTCTCCAGTCTGCTGCAGCTGGCAAGAGCTAAGAAGAGAAGGCCATTCCCCCCACCCCACATCACACACAGCAGATGAGGGGCAGAGCATCTCTCCTGAGCTCATATCCTCTAGCCATCTCACCGACACTGCCAACTCCAGAGTCAGCTCTACTGTGCTGCCTAAGTAAGGTGCCCGGGCCACTCTCCCAAGTACTGTAGCCAGTGAGGGGCATGGCCAGCTTTCCAGCGTGCTGCAGCCAGTGGAGGTAGGGCCAGCTCTGCACAATGCTTGAACTTCAACACTGTCTGGAGAAGCAGCCCAGCCAGGGATCATCCACATTGCCTTTGATGTTAATGAGTCACATACACTGACACAGACCCCTACTGCTTCATAGCCATGGACCCAGACATGGCCCTCAGTGGCAGCGGGGGCTGGGACTTCCCCATGGCCTAAGGAAGCAGGGCAGGCTCCCCATATCAGGTTATTCCTCTCCACCTGAGTCTCCAGTTCCACCTCTCTTTCTTTCCCCTCAGTCCAACACACCATAGTGGCTCCCGCTGAGGACAAGCCGTGCAGCTGGTGGGTCTCCTGGGGTCTTCTGCCCAACCCTGACACATGGCTTAACAGCCTGCAAGTCTCTAGATATTTTCTGCCCACCCACTCCATGTGCTGTGATGATGGGTGGGCCTCTTTTTTTTTTAATTTATTTATTTATTTATTTTTGATTTTATATGGACAAACTTATCTTGTAATTTTCTAGAAGCAAACAAATTCCTTAATGATTAAAAATTTAAAACAAACACACTTCCCAAGCCTTGCTACCTCATCTCTAGCTTAAGAACCCATTCAAGTCAATAGCATCTGTAACTTGACCTTTTTTATAATCAGGACTCAGGTGTAAAACACCTTCCCAACAGTAACTGGATCCAATGACTCATTCCTCTGCACTAGCTCTCAAATAACAACTTGAAAATCAGATTGTTTCTAAAGCCAAACACAAGATCCAATTTCATCAATTCTATTCTTTATTTATTTATTTATTCATTTTACACCCCACTCACTGCCTCCTTTCCCAGTCACCCCCCTCCACATTCCTTCCCCTATCTCCATCCCCTTCCCCTCTGAGCAAGCCCGCCCCCAAGGTAACCCCCATCCTAGCACTTCAAGTCTCTGTGAGGTCTTAATATTTTTGTTTTTATTCCTTGTCCCCATTGGTTTTCTTCCTATTTAGTTTTCCAAAGATACTTTACCTATGGTTTGAACTACACAATTAAGCTCCTAATTTAGAGTTTCAGTTCAGTTCTATGCTTTAGTTTCAATTCCTCTTATCTAAATGTTCCACTAGACATTAAAGTTAAGTATCTTTACAATGGCTTGGATATGGGCTGTTCCCAGAGGCTCACATCCTAGAGAACTGGTCACCAGTATGGTAGAGATAGTGGAATAGTAAAGAGTTGGGGCTCCATTAGGCCCTGGAGGCACAACCATCACAAATGAATTAGTGTTGCTCCATGGCAGTCCTAGCTCCCACTGGACTAGAGCAAGCACTCCAGAGCAGCTCCTTCCAGCTGTCTGGCTTCCAGTCCACCACTCAATCTCTTCCCCTAGCACACACTCAGGCCATGATACTATCCACTATGTTGTGATTTACCCAGAAAGCCCTGACCAGGGGCTGAAAAGGTGCTTTATATGGGACTTTCATTCTCTAAATTTGTGAGCTAAATAAATCTATTCTCTCTAGAAAACAACTCACCTCAAGTATTTTGTTAGAGAAACACAAAATAGACTAAGTCAAGTACAGTTACTATAAAAATAACTATGTTTAAAGCCAGGTGTGGTGGCATAATCTGAGCACTGGAAGGTAGAGAGGCAGGTAGATCTGAGTTCAAGGCCAACCTGAACTCAACCTAGACTCGACAACCTGAACTCGAGCTAGAACTACACAGAAAACCTCTGTCTCCTAAATAAATAAATGTGAAAAGTGTGCTTAAGACTTGACTAGAGCTCTAAACACTCTCCATTCTTATTTCATTATAAACCAGCAAACTAACTATGGCCAACCATAATTCCCCTCCATCCTTACTGATGAGCACAGCTAATAAATTACTAATTCCTGATCTGTCATGGTCTAAAGTCTACTCACTTTTTGTGCATCTTCAAAGATCTCTGAGGAAAGCCTGATTCATCCCTCATCTTTCCTTGCCCCTTTCCCAACACTCAACATGTCCTCTACGCTTTCCAAGTGGTTGACTCTTCAGGTCCATTGTTTGTACACATCTCTTTTGTGACTCAGGAGATTAAATTTGTATTTGAAAATGGTAGGATTAAAATGCCTGCTAAATAAAAGGCAATCTTATGATTGCACACATTTGTAATGTTAGGTTCAGGGCTGAAGCAGGACTAAGAGGTCAAGACTGGTCTAGGCAAGACTCTCAAAGTAATCTTATTTAAAGAGCAAAGAATACTTAAATGTTCAAATAGGTATGCCTACATTTAATGTATTTTTAAGTTTATTAACAGGTCCTACTGTGTTTGAGATATGTAATAAATGTTCTAAATATATTTTAACACATACCAAATGGCCAAGTGTTAAATTTAACTTTCCACTGAACTACAACAAATCAGATAACATACATATAAAACACTGGTTTTCAAACATCAGTCAACAGCAATGCAGGGTGTAACTGATACCTCAGAAAGGAAACACTGCCTGCCAGCTACTTCCAGGTCACAACACAGTGAGTTTTGGAGACAATGCTGGCTCCTGTTATAGAACAGAGTATTAAAGGAAGAACACAAGGGCAGCACATGCTCCAGGGGTCTGAAGGAAGGGTTCCTGTAACTGTCAGTTAAATACGAACTGAGCATGAGGTTGAGAAGTGATCCAAGAGCAGTATACCAACCAACACTTAAGACCAGAGTTTGAAATACTTCATACTCTCACCAACAGTCAAGAAAAGCAAAACTCTTGCAGCCCATCAGACAACATGCAGCCTCCACAGAAGCCACCCACATTGGGAAATCCAACAAAACTTCAACGTGGACCTAGAAACAACCCTACAGAGTACAAACAGTCTAACTCTGCATTCCAACTACAGTCAGCTCTCTGGAAAAGTGCACATCTGGAGTCAATAAAGAAAACCTCAAAGGTGGGCAGACAATATGCAAAGGAGGGAAATCTGACTCTAACAGGGAGAGGAAAAAAGGGCAACAACTGCACACCTAGAAGTGAAACACTGGGAAAAATGAGAGATAAGGATGGAGGGCGGAGAGACCATGAAATCAATGTTATGGTATGTGATGGCTGATCCTGGTTGTCAACTTAACGTCATCTGGAATCAATGAAAACCCAGGTAGCTGGACACACCTATGAAGGAGTCTCTTGTTTAGCTCACTTGAGAAGATCTGCCTGAAATCCAAGTCCTCTGAGGCAGAAGACCCACCCTAAATCTTGGCTACCCCTTCTGGGGGCAGCCTACATAAAAGGACTTGAGCCGGGCAGTGGTGGCCCACGCCTTTAGTCCCAGCACTTGGGAGGCAGAGGCAGGTGGATTTATGAGTTTGAGGCCAGCCTGGTCTACAGAGTGAGTTCCAGGATAGCCAGGGCTACACAAAGAAACACTGTCTCAAAAAAATAAAAATAAAAATAAAAATAAAAATAAAAATAAAAATAAAAGGACTTGAAAGAAGGAAGCTTTTGCTGCTTGCCTGTTAGCTCACTCTTGCTGGCAAGCTCATCTACCCTGATGCTCACACATTGCTTCACTGATAGTAGAAGCTTTTCTGCAGGATTTCAGCATAGACTGAAGACCAGCCAAGACACTAAACATCAAGGGCTGAACAACTACTGGACTTTTGGGTTTTTTTCTTTAGGAGCAGCCAGTTTTGGACCAGCCAGTCCACAACCTGTAAGTCACACTAATAAACCCCCTTTAATACACACAAACACATTCAATAAATTATGTTCCTCTACAGAATCAACTAATATACTGTGCTCCATATAGTCAGGGGAAGAAAACGAGATCATGATAAAGGAAGAAACACAAGCCACCAGACGAAAGCAGAATGTCTGCGAGTGCAAGGGGGGAACCCTGCACAGGAGCAGGTTAAGCTGAGAGGAGTGGTAGGGAGATGGGAGAGAGGATGAGGTGAAGGGTCAACCAAAACCAAAGATTTTGATAAAACTAAGTATGAAGAGGAAGCCTGCACATGTTATTAAGTGAACAATTCAATGCCAGGGTTGAACTCCTTATGAGTTGTTAATCAGGGAGTTTCTACAGTCAACAAAACAATACAGGTAATTGTCACTGCTGGTGTTTGCTACAGACCATGTTACTGAAGATACCACTTGGAACTGAAATAGAAGCTTCCTCCCTGCTGGTTAGCCTTCACAGTGCTGGAAAGTGCTATGGAAGTTGTTGGGGGTGGATTTTCATAAACAGGCTTATTCACCTGTACTACATTATTAACCTGCCAGGTAAGATCTGCCCACTGATGCAATAAAGGCAAATTATGGGAATAACCAATGGCTTTCTAACTGTAACAAGAGGGAGTTCACATCTGGTACTGCAAAGCAAAAGCCCTAGTAGCTGGTGGATCACAGGCCCTAGTGAGAAAGCTACAGCTATAGTTTCACAGAATGATGTGCCCACCAAATTATCTTCTAAATACTCTGTTTAGCTCCATAGATCAGTGATGGACAGTGGTAAATGCAGACTAACAACCAGCCAGTGATGAGAATAACTGACTACTGAATGCTCAGGAGGCCTACATTATCCCTCTAATTCAGAAAACATCAACAGAGAGAAGACAGATGGAATGCTGTACTCCCTACATGACTTGGCATGGCACTCTTGAACTCAAAGAAGCTGTACTCACCTAGACAAGACCCACATAAGACTGGGCCCATCAACATTTGTTTCAAAGAAGGAGGGACTCACAAAGGCTCGACCCCTCCCTGAGCATATTTATAGGAGTTAAAAGTACCTATGAAGTAGGCCCCACAAGACTTCCCCCTCACCAACAACAGATATACAATAAATGGTTGATGAGAGAGAGGGAGAGATTTCCTTTAGTGTGGTAGCCACTGGTGAGATGCTACAGTCCTGTAAACAATTCCTCACCTACACTATATAAGCAACCCTACTAAAACTCACTGGGTCACCAAAAAGTCATCAAAGTAGAAAGAGACTAATTGGAAAGAGAAAGGGAGTCACAAGGAGTGGGAGGACATAATAAGTTAATGGGGTGAGTATGACTAATACATTATATTCATATACAAAACTGTCATGACACTGTGCAATTCCTATATTAATAAAAAAGTTAAAGATAAAGGAAGTATTTCTAAAATTAAAAACATGCTAAATGCATTAACAGCAGATTTAATACTGAAGTGAAATCGTAGATAACATAATAGAAAATATCACAGCAAAACACAGGAATTTAAAAACAGGTAACCCCACAGTGTCAGGACCTATTAAGCATCATTTTTTTAAAAAGTAGGTACATGGAGTCCCAAAGACCAGGTGGGGGACAGAACCATAAACAAGAAGGCGAAGCAGTCTAGAATTGGTCTAGAATGTACCAAATTTGATGAAAATAATGGCAGATCCAAGAAAATCCAATAAATATTTAAAAAAAAAAAAAGTAAAAACCACCCATGTGAATCACAACCAAATGGCTAGAAACAATAGAACATCTTCCCAGTGATGAGGAAGTTGAGTGAGGAGGCCAGCAGGCCTCACACCTAGGCAGCCTGACGCAGGGCAATGATCATCAGCTCTAACAATGGAAAGAGGGCAAAGTGTTAACAGACACACATGATAAAAAAATCTCTCAAAGATTAAGACAAAATAAAATTCTTCTCACTAATCAAAGCTGTGAGGATTCATCATCAGTTGATCACAAGAAATTAACTATGAAAAATTCTTCAGGCAAAGAAAAATAATACCGGATGGAACCTGGACCTACCAAAGTAATAATGAAGGTTGAAAATGGTAAGAACAGTGATATAAGAGTATTTCCTCAGTTTGTAGTTGCTTTTAAAAAATGTTAAAAATAGCAATTGATTAGACACTGAAGTGAAAAGCACGACAGAGAGAACAAAGGATGTGGTGGGTGAGCAGTGAGAAGTCAGCCACTAGATGCTACGTCACATATGAAATGGTATTGTGTGAAAACAAGCTGTGCTGAGCTAAAGCTATAAACCCAACAGTGACCAACAGAGAAACGAAGCAGAACTAACATTAATAGTGAGCAGTGGGCAGACACGGGTGATGCTGTCCTCTCCTGCAGAGACAAGGCCAAGGCTCACCTCACGGCATGACAATAGCATGGCAAGGCAGGACTCAAAAGTCGGTTCCTTCCTCAAACACAGACCTGCTGCTTGCCTTACTAAACGTAAAAATACCACAACTATCCCAACTGCCTTCCAAAACAATAGCCAATTATATTAAGAAGAAAGAGCATTTCTACAATGACTAAGGCATTTGCTTTCTGATAGCTCCTGGCTTTCTATATTTTACTCCTAAGTTAACCCATTCTTGCATGTACAAGATACATCTTGTTCTGACCACCAAAATGGCTAGACCAGGCTTTGCTGTAGAGGTGGCCCTATCTGTCCTCTGGATGCCAGCAGACCTACACAGCTGTGAAAATCAACTCTCCAGGAGTCATCTCATGCAGAGCAAAGCTAACTTTAGCACTTGAGACTATGGTGCCTTATTACAATTAAATGGATTTAACTACTAGCATTAACTACTAGCAACATTCACCTGCCAGTCCTGGAGTGTGTAAGTAACTGTGGCTAAGATACAACAGCAGAAAGCCTTTCAGTCAAGAGTTCACTTATACCCCAAGACCAGGCCTTACTTATCTCTCTACATACCTCAAAGGCCTTATCAAAACAAAACCATCTTACTAAACTGAACAAACGAGAAAATGAAGGAATTGTCAAGCATATGAAATTGAGGGACACGTGCTAACAAGTGACGTTATTGAAGGACGAGTCGAGTACTTAGACAAGAAGTGTTTGAAGTTAACCATATTTGTTTTCTTAAACAGCTATAGAAAAATGTCACTGATCTTTCAACTGCATCCCAAGTTTGGCTTCTCTTCTAAAGTATGTCTAAGCCCAGCCAGCCACTGGTATTTCAAGGATGAGGGCCTTGTTGACAGATATTAAGTATGAACTGTAACGCCCTCTATAGCAATTGTAAATACAACTTCAAAAAGAAAATACACAAACTAAAGCCTTAAGAGTTATTGTCAATGTGATCATGCTGTCAAGACCATAGTTATGTTTTTAATATTATGCATTAACCTCTACAAGATTGTTTCTAAACAAAATTATGGTAGATTTTGGAATCATGGAACACCTGCAACTCCCTGATCTAACCATACATTACTGAAAAGCATTACAGATATAAAAAGCCTCTGCCCCAGGCTGCCAGGAGCAAAACCATGTGAGTGAATCTAATGATGCACAGGGCATGCTGCTTGGCTTAGTACTCATATAAGCCTGCACAGAGGCCATTCACTCACAGGGTATATAAGGAGCAACTAAAAAGAAGAGTGTGAAACATGAAGTTAAGGTTTGAACTTTAGAGAAGCAGAGGGAAGCACAGCCTTCACCAACTATACAATAAGATGGTGCTTACATCAACTATACAATAAGATGGTGCTTACATCAACTATACAATAAGATGGTGCTTACATCAACTGTACAATAAGATGGTGCTTACATCAACTGTACAGTAAGATGGTGCTTACATCAATAAGGTAGTATCCAAAAATAAACTAATAAACATATTTACAAAAGAAAAAAAAAAGCCGGGCGGTGGTGGTGCACGCCTTTAATCCCAGCACTTGGGAGGCAGAGGCAGGCGGATTTCTGAGTTCGAGGCCAGCCTGGGCTATACAGAGAAACCCTGTCTCGAAAAAACAAAAAACAAAAAAAATTATTTAACATTAAGCCTGGAAATGTTACTCTAAGAATCATTCACATATCCAAAATTTAAAGCTGATCCAAGACAGAAGAGGATATAAGATTAACCAAAAATCTAAAGGAATAATCACCATCAATGGTTCAAGGCAGGTAAAAAGAAGAAAAATAAAAGCAGTGGGGAACCACAATTATATGGCAATCTAAAACACAGGTGGTAGAAATTTTTAAGAAATAGTTCTAAGTATGTGTGTTCAGCACTAGACTAAAAAGAAAAATGACAATTTCTTCTCTGGACACTCCAGAAGCCCAGTCCACAGTCAGCAACAAAACAGTCCCCATCAGACTTCTGCACCATAACTGCCATTTGCCAGCTAGAAAGACATTGCTGCACATAAGTGAATCTAGAATTCTCATGGTATTATTATGCCCATTATATAAACTGTCTTAAGCAGCCGGTCCAACCTAACAAACCCAGGATAACCTGTCCTGGAAAGGGACCACTGAATCCAGTTACAACGCTAGGTAGCTGAGACCAAATGAAATGCTGGGCTTGGGGGAAGAATTCAAACTCCAAGATACTACTGTATACCATAGGTACTCATCATCTCCTCCCAACTACAGACCTCCCCCATCTTAAAGACCTTGCTGAAACAGTTTGAAAAAGCTCAAATCCTAAAATCTACCAGGCACTCGTGTGGTTCCCCACCCTCCATCTCCTATCCCCATCTTCCTACTCCACACTACAACCAACTTGACAGGAAGTGGAAAGTTGACCTCGACATTCTCTCGACATATATACGTTTAGAACTGAGAGTGGAAGAGGTCTGTTAGGAACCATGATGCAAAGCCAAGGTAGGTCTGATATAAACATTCTGGCAAACCAAAGAAAAACCCCAAGAGGTTTCAAGAGGCCAGGATTTAACAACTGAAGAGGGCATAGTAGAGATAAGAGAACTAAGAGAAAACTTGATGCGCTTCAACCTCAAGGCTTTCCAGAGTTAGAATCACAAATTGGAGCTTAGCATCAGTGCTCCAACACCATGACAAATGCTTTTTTCATGTAAGCTAATTCTAACGGCTTTCTGATTCTGGCAGCCGAGTGAGCCTCAAACCATTAAGGGAAAGTAGCAAGTTAGCAGAGGCTAACACAAAACCCACCAAGCTTCCTCCTCCTGTCAAGTCCTGCCAATAATCAATACATTCTACATGCTTATCTCCAGGAGCCCCCTTTCAACTAATTTCTTTCTGTGAGGATGAACAGAAAAAAAAATATAGATCTGCCCCATTTGATTTTAAAATGGTAAAAGCACATTTTTCCTGTGCCAGAATGCCAGTGTTTATGCCCAACTACCACTCAGTCTAAACTCAAGAGTTTTCTAACCTAGCTCAACACTTATTCTCTCTGAGTGGTTTTTTTTTTTTTAACTCCTGGGGCCATTTCACAAAAAGAAAAAAAGAAAAAAACATTTTTACATAAGTAATTACTCCATCCAATGTTAGCTATTTCAGTTGCTTTCCAAACACAAGACAAAGCAACCATTGCCCTAAAAGTCTGAAACCCTTGCCACAAGTTAGAAACACTAGCAACAGTCTTCCTCTCTCTCTCTCTCTCTCTCTCTCTCTCTCTCTCTCTCTCTCTCTCTCTCTCTCTCTCTCTCTCTCTCTCTCTCTGCCAAGATGAATTTTGAATGTAAGGGAACTCTTGTTATCTCCTTTGCTCACTCACCTAAGTTTTTCATATCTTCCTGTATGGCTAGAATTCCCCTATTTATAACTGGAAATTTCCCTTTAGACAACCTGCTGCATTATGATCCGAATTGGCTGAGTTCCTTTCCCAGACACTAAATCCTTGGAACTAAAATAAAATGTACCATCCTTTCTCCCAGAGGATTTTCTTCTGTTTCCTAGACGCAGTCCTGGAATTCAGAGGCTTGAGAAGGCTAGCACATCTCTCACTACAGTTCTGGAACTCCAACTTCAGTACCTTCAACAACTGAGAAAAATCACTGGGCACAGGGTATATACTGCCAATTCCTTCCCAGGCAGATCAGCTGAGCAGTTCTGCAGCTACCTACATTAGCCACAGTTCAGCTTACAAACCCACTTCTTCCCCAATTCCCTCATATCCCTTTATCCCTCATAAGTCAGTTCCTAACAACACAACTAATTGCTTAATTTACTGCCAACCCATGATTCACAGTTCCGCCTGGGAAACACAATTAAGTATGAATAACCAGGTTATTCCTTGAAAAAAATGCTCCTATAATTTGAAAGACTAGGTGGCACTATTTAAAATGACATCAATCATACCAGGCACTGGGCTGCCTTTTACCCAAACACACACACACACACACACACACACACACAGTCACAAAGATACACAGACACACGCACCAAACAAACGCGAAGACATTAAAACAAAATCATCTTTGCATGAATAAATACTCCATCTTTCCTGATATTCTTATATTTTTTTAAATATTTTCATACGTGACAAAATTGAGTATCAGTATAAATAACACTGCTAACAAGGTGAGAAGATGCAAAGGAAAACAAGCGTCTTAGGAGCAAATGAATAATCACAAGGCTGAAAAGAACTGCGAATATTAACTCCAGTATGCGCCAAGGCCATTAGCGATATGTCTCAGCAGTATTGCTCACCGTGAAATGCCTTAATGCCTAAAGCTAAGCCACCTCCAACTAATAGAGCTTTTTTTTTTTCTCTCCTTTTTAAAGACGGTAAGCAGAGCTAAAGGACTGTCACCAAGCCATACCAGGGGCTTAGACAGTGCTGTCACTGTGGTTTGGCCAGCCCATTTTTCCATCGGATAGCGCTATTCGGATGCTTGGGCAGCCTGGGAGCGACGTGACAGCGGCATCCGAGGTGAGGGCAGCGCCGGGGACCAGGGCTCCGACGCCGCCAGGGAAGGATGCTGCTGCGGAGGACAAAGTGCACTGTCCTCCCGCCCGCGCCCCCACGCAGCGAGGCCACGGCTGCCCGGCCGCAGTCTGCACCCAGCCCGCCGGCTTCCCGCTCCCTACCCCGCTCACCTGGCGGCACAGCCTCTCAGCTCCCGGGCATGTCACCCTTCCGTGACGGCCCGCAACGCCCGGTGGCGCGAGCCGCAGCGCAGCAGCGCTCCCTCGCCCGCCCCAGCCCGCGACGCCACGGCCGCCGCCTCCCCACGCCGCCCACTCACTCTCGCGAGAGCAGTCGCACCTCTCGCGAGAACGACCCCGTGGCCGAGCCCGCGCAAAAGGAACAGGGGGGCGGGGCGGGGAGGAAGAAAAATCTTCCCACGTGCTCCGGAGGGCAAAGCTGCGGGGTCGCCTGTCACGTGACGCGGAGGCGACCTCTCCATTGGCTCGGTGGCCCTCGGCCCGTGGGAGCTTTAAACCCGAAGCTGACCTTCGAACTCTCCGCTGACGTCTAGCGCGCTTCCTGGTGCGTTGCCTTGGGAACGGCTTAACCCTTTCCTTTGGCCAGCACGGGAGCCCTGGGAGCTAGCATCCGCCACCCTTAGATGTTCCGCCTTGGGCCGTCCCACCTTCCTGGGGCTGGTTTCCCACCAAGGGCCTATGCACAGCCCACCCTTCAGAATGGTTCTGCCCGGTACCCATCATCGTCAGGGAAAACCACTGGGGAAGCCCCAGGCCTTGGGCCCAATCTGAACCTCTGGAGTCAGTCTGAAGGGGAGGCCAATCCCCTACCCCACGGGCCATTGACATTGGAAAATAAGGCTTTGAGCCCCAAGGAGCCTAGAGCCTTGGATGACAAGCTGTGTGACTCCTGTTTCACTGGGAAGGATCAGTGCAGTCGAGTTGCATGGTTTCCTCAAGGACATCCGGTCCTCAAATTGGCAGAGAGCTGAGAAAGACATTTTGAAGTCTATACTCTTTATTTGTTTTGTCCTCTTTAGGGGAGAGGGACAAGAAAGACTACAGTCATATATTTGTTCTCTTCAACAGCTTTTGGCTGTTTTCCTTACACGTTCTAGGCATTATTCCAGGTTGTCTACTGAAGCATGATGAAAACCAATAGTCTAGGTTGTAGAGATCTGGGGCGGGGGGAGGGGGATATCTGTAGACGTTAACTAGCAAATTATCATAATCTGATGGTGGTTACAACTGGGCCACTACTTGGGGGCGGTGCCCTTGTGGGAGGAAAGATTCAAGCAGTGATTTGGATAACAAGCCCTACAAAAATGGGAGGCAGAGCCTCGCTAGCAAAATGTAGGATAATTCACAAGCCCGAAATTGGGATCTAATCTAGCACATTTGAATAACAAAAATTAACTGGAATGATTTAATAGCAGCTTTATCAACCAAGAAAAGAACTGGGAATTTAGTCTACAGTGAAAAGCTTTGAAGACTTATTTTTTTTAAAGGGGAGGAACAATAACAATTAGCTTTAAAAAAAGCAAAAAACAAAAAACGAGTAAGCTCTTCCCCATAGAGAGTGAATTTTAAGGAAGCCAAAGCAGAAACTAGGAGTGTCATCCAGGTGAGGGACAATTGTGTGAAAACCAATTTCCAATGACCTTGATGCTCTCCAAAATCTATTCAGTCAGAGCCCTAAGTGCTGGCTGCTGACTTCTATTTAAGATATGTAGATTTTTATCGTTTTGTTGTTTTACACTACTTGAGAAGAGAATGGCCAGAGAGGCCTCTTGCCTTTGGCTTTCAGTCCTCCATTTTCACTACACAGGTAGCTGCATCTTCAAGTAAATACTAAACAAAGTGGAACATAAAATAATGTTCTTTGTAGATATTTATTAAAGATTAGAAAAGAGGAGTTGGAGGCTGAAAAAAAAAAAAGAGTTTAACTCAAAACAAAAGAAATCAGGAAGTCTTCCAGTATGAAACACTCCACTAACTAGAGACATACACAAATCAAGGCTCTATGGTCCTGAGTTTCCACTTCCTCGTACGTAAAACAAGGCAATTTGGTCCCTGCACAGGCTGGCTAAGACTGAATTCCATTTTGTCATGCTTGCCCTGGCAGGGGAAGCTGGAGAGGGAAATGAACTTTGCTGAAAGACATAAGAGTCAGTGGGCTGTGCAAGCCAAGTGAAATTGGACCTTACACACCAACTGAGAGACTGTAAGTGACTGAGCCAGATACCAGGAATGCTTTCCTAAGAAATGCTGGCCTTGGGGTGTGAAAACGGAAGTAGTGCCACCTGCTCAGTCCCATAGTCCCTTCCTCTGGAGCCACTGTGAATCCATGTCGAATCCAAAACATTCCCATGTGCCTGATCAGAGCAAGACAACGTCTCGAACACCTTTCTTTTAATAAGATTTAAGGTTATTTTTTAAGAAGGGAAAATATCAGAAGTATTATTTTAATAAGGCCTTTTTAAAAAAATTCCCTACTCCTTCAAATAAGGCTACCTAAAAGGCTAGTTTGGAGTGATTTTTGGAATCTGCAGCTCTCATAATGATTAATAGAAGCAGCTGCTTGGTATTGCTAATTTAGACAAACAGGACTCAACTCTACCATCCAAACATATTAATGGGATCATAAATCATCCCAACTTACTCTAGCTGGGAAATGATTGTGGTCCTTGTTTTGGAATGCTGCGGACATAAGGTGAAAAAAAAATGTAAGACCTACTATAAGACCTACAAGGGATAGTTCTTAGATTCTTTCAAAACATCTTTTACATACATATACACATGTGCATATATGTAAATATATATACATATACATAGTTTTACTCCAATATAATTTATATGTCATGCATTTTCATGGGTTTTTTTTGTATATTCACAAAACTGTGCATCAACATTGTATTCTAGTTTTCAAAATTATTTTGTCCTCTGGTTTTTAAAAAACACTCATTAGCAACCAGTAATCCCCTATCTCACTCTCAGTCCTACGAAGTCACTAATAATCTTTGTTTCTATAAACTTGCCTAATCTGAATATTTAATATTATTAAATTAAATAGTATATATATATATATATGACCTTTTGTCAACTTATACACTTAGTACATTGTTCTTAAGGGTCATTCATGCTATAACATGTATTAGGATTTTGTTTCTTTTTAATGACATAATGATTCTATTCTATGCATATAGCATATTTTATTGATCATCTTCTAGTTGATAAATATGTGGGTTGTTTTCACTTTGGACTAGTAACAATGTGTACTGAACATCTATCTAACATTTGTGGTAGATGTTGCTTCCCATTCTTAATTTTAAAAAATATGTTTATGGGGCTAGAAAGATGGCTCAATAATTAGAGCACTGGCTGCTCTTCCAGAAGACCTAGATTAGATTCCTAGCACTCACATGCCAGCTAACAACTGTCCATAACTCTAGTTCCAGGGAACCCAACATTCCCTTGTGAATGCTGTGGGCACTGCATGTACCTGGTACACTTACATGCATGCATATATATAGGTATATATATATGCATATACATAACAAATCTTTGTAAAATGAAAGAATATGAATTTATCTAGTTTAAAAAGTCCTTACTTCCAGTCTACATACACTTTCTTTGTTCCTATTACGAATTTTTTTGTTGTTGGCCTGCTCTGTTAAGCATGTACCTGCAGGAGTATTTGTACTCAGACAATTCACATCTGACCACGTCAGTCACCACCTTGAAATCCTATGCTTCTCCTGGAGGCCAGGCTTGATTTCTTTGTTCTCATGCCATTCTCTCTTTCAGGGCCCAACCCTGCTTCAAACCTTGCCTCCTCCTCTGCCTTCAGCCCTGCACATCTTTTCAGTTTCCCTTCATCTGTGACTGCCCGGAGTCCAGGACCTGTCCGCTCTGTTGCTGTTTCTGCAGGAAGTCTTGTCCTAACTCCCTCCATGACATGCACTGCCCTGTAGTGAGGACTCTGACTTTTCTCTGAAGCACTTGCCCACATTCATCAATTTTCATTTGTGGGATTATATTTAAGTAATGCCCATTTCTTCCTCTAGACCAAAGGATCCAAGCAGGAATCATGTCTATATTTCTTAGCAGTAAAGTCTGGGTAAAAGTTACAATCTAAACTTGTTCTGGCTAAGGGTAGCCAAGGCCAAGGCCTGCTGTAGAGTTGTTCAAATGCAAAGAGGAATTCAAGGTTGAAAAGAAAGGAGGACAGTGTACAAAAGAGCCAAGGCGGCAGGCTGCCAAGTTACAGAACACAGTCAGTTTCTAAGGACACCCATGAAAGCATCGGAGAAACCCTCTCATGGCCCCAGAAAAGGTTTATTTCTTACTTGTGTTTATAGCCCTGGCGATTGAACCCAGGGCCTAGGGCACACCAGGCAAGCAGTCTCACACTGAGCTATGGCGATCTCCAGCCCAGTTTTTACTTTCTATTCTGAGATAGTCCTACTAAAAAATAACCCAAGCTGGCTTGGAACTCACTCTGTAGACTAGGTAAGCCTTGAGCATGGGATCCTCAGGCCTCAGCAACCTGAGTAGCTGGGATTATAGGCCAGGCCCCGCACCACACGGATATTTTAGTAAACAAATTACTAGTGTCTCCTCCAGTGTAACCTTCTGTAATGAATGAAAAGGGTGCCTTCACTTGTAGACATGACCCAGTGGAGCCAAGATACTTGGGTGACAGGCACACAGAAGGACTATGGCCTAGCAACATTGATCTGTTCTTGATCCCATCTGGCACTAAATGTCATAGTGCATGCTAAAATCAACTAGTTCACTCTGGTCCTGCCTGTCAGTGAAACTGAGCATAGTACACAAAGCTGGCTCCCAACTTAATCTCTGCATGACATTCTGACTACAAAGGAAGGCATCGGCTTTCCCCAGAAGCTTCGGAGCTTTACACCAGCAACCTCGGATAGCCAAAGCGGATTCCATGTCGCTTCCTGTTTGAAAACTTGACTCGCCCCTTGGCTGAGTTGCTGGATTCCTCCCTGAGCCATATTACATGAGTGATGGACCCAGCTGTCAGCTCACTCATAAAAAACATGTCAAGCTCTAGTACACATCCTTCAGTTCTTATCTTCAGTTTGTTTGTTTTTTATGGCTATATGTTAACACAGACTCATGTAGAACATTAGAAAATTCAGGAAGAAACAGTGAAACCCTCTTGTACTGTGCATTAGGACTTGATAATAACCCAATGTAAGGATTCTGAAAGTAGAAAGGCACAAGTTATATAAGCCATTTCCGTAAGGGCTTTCTAAATCGAAGTGATGAAGTTCTTTCAACCTTTTTGTTTGTTTATTTTTGCTTTGTTTGAAGTGGTGGGGATCCAACCTGGAGTCTTGTACTCTACCACTGAGCTATTCCCTTGGTCTCCATACCTTTGTTTTAAGAGTGTATTAAGGATATGGTGCTACTCCCTCTGACTGCCAGATGCAACGTGCAAGTAGAGCGGCATCAATTCCTCTCAAAATCTCAGACACTGCTACAAGCACTGTCACCCTTCACACCAGAAAGCTGATGGGTACTATAGGGGAAAAAACAAAACCAGGAGAAAGTGGAGGAGGTGCTAGAAGAAGAGGAAGAGGAATATGATGGAAAAAGTTCTTGATCAGGGAGTTGTCAAGGGCAAGGTAGAATATCTTCTCCAGTGAAAGGGTTTCTCAGATGAGGACAACACTTGGGAGCCAGAAGAGAATCTGGATTGCCCTGAACTTATTGCTGAGTTTCTACAGTCACAGAAAACAGCTCATGAGACAGATAAATCAGAGGGAGGTAAGCGCAAAGCTGATTCTGAGGAGAGGAAAGCAAACCAAAGAAAAAGAAGGAAGAGTCAGAAAAGCCAGGAGACTTTGCCCCGGGGTTTGGAGCCAGAGGGGATAATTGGAGCTACTGACTCCAGTGGAGAGCTCATGTTCTTGATGAAATGGAAAAACTGATGAGGCTGACCTGGTCCCTGCCAAAGTCGCCAATGTCAAGTGCCTACAGGTTGTCATATCTTTCTATAAGGAAAGGCTACCGTGGCATTTCTACCCTCCCCCAGAGGATGATGACAAAAAAAGACAAGAATTGGCTCTGTTGAATACTGGCCCCTGTCACCTCTGACTGTGGGTTTCAAGGGGGAGGGAAGGAGTTGTACTTGTTTTGACACCATAGTGGTGGCTAGAGAAGATGTCCTTTGAAGAGCTGGCATAGTTTGTGTGTCCTGCACCAGCCCAAGTGCTTTAAGTTGTTCAAGCTGTATAGTTTGCACACCCATCCCAGTGGAGGGAAGGGTAAGTGTTTCAAGGCAACCTGTTCTGCACTTCACTAAGGAAGCCGTGGGCCTTCCACAAAGGACAAAACCTGCAGAACTGGGGTAGGAAAGCAAAGATACTGTTGATGGTCAAAGAGCATCTCCACAACCCACAGCCTTCTTCCCAATAGTGTTAACTGCATTTTTACAACCTAGCATGAGTGTAGGTTTTGGCTATTACTGGTATATTAATTGGGTGGGAGGATTAAGGCATGGAGGAAGGGAAATGGGTAGAATCATTTTGGTTAAAATTTGGGGCCTGATGGGGGAAATGGTGAAACAGTAGAATAGCTAACTACTAAATAGCTAAATTGGTTCTTCATCCAGAATATTTTGCCTTTTCAAAAAAAAAAATGTCATTGGCACCATAAATAAGAACTATGAGAGACTGTTTTAAAAAGAGAAAAAAAAGTTTGTTTATCCTAAAACCTACAGCTGAGGTGTTTCCAACCTGAGCTCAAAGTGGCCCACAAAGGACAAAGCCATTTCTGAGTTACCAAAGCTACCATTTGATGGTGGGAACTGACTGGAGAGGGAAAGTTTATTGGAGAGGATACAGAGGCAGACCACTCTGCCTTAGATGTGCTAATTCTTGAAACTGGAGGGGGGAAAAACAACCTTTTCCCAATGACAATGTTCTGTCAGTTTGTCCATCTAAGCCGTTGGCTCAAGTAGGGCAGGAGGGCCTTGGGAGACGGAAGAGGGGGGTCTCTGCTGTTAGGGTGGGAACTCCTGGACAACAGCCCCCTCTCTCTTTTGTTTGTTTTTCAGCTTTGAACCCTGAAACTGCTTGTGGCAGGCTCAGTTACTGACAGCACAAATTCCATCAAGTCAATTCAAGGACTGAATGACTTCACAAGCCCCTGGTCTCAGGAGATTTAACTTTCATATTGGGGTAGTGGTTCACTTGAGAATACAAAATCTTCAGATTAACTGATGTCCAAAATACTGTCTTGAATCATGAGATCCATCCATTTTTAGCATTGTCTAGACCTGCAAATAGAACTACATTGTAAAATCTCTTTCAGCATGTGTTAAGATGTATGCATGAAAATTTCTGTTTAAGTGTAAACTTCATACCATCCTGTCAGTTTTTGTCTTAACAAAATTATAGATTTCAAAAAAGAGTGTATTAACAGTATTGATTTTCCATTGTTGTGATAAAATATTATGATCAAAAGCAATGTAAGGACAGAAGGCATTATTTCAGCTAGTAGTTCGAGAACACTGGAGTCCATTAATGGTGGAAGAGCCTGGCATGGTGTTGTCCACACACAGGTAGCAGAGCATGAGACAGCAAGAAGTGGAGTGAGGTTTACACCCTCAGAGCCTCCACATGCACACATACATATATATATACATAAATATACTTCTTTTATCAGAACATATATGTGCATCTGTATACATACACATACATTATATATAATATACTTCATAAGCATATATATTATGGACTCCAGCTCCTGAACAAGAGGCACCAGCTGAGGACCAAGTATTCAAATAACTGAACCTACCAGGGGCATTTCTCATTCAAACAACTACAAAGAGCATATACATCATATCAGCCTATTATAATGTTTATAACATATACACCTATTACTTTGTAGCAAGCCTCTGGACCTATAGAAATACAGTTGCACCATTTTTAGAATATAGTACCTAGAATGTTTTAATATGCAGAAAATAGCCATTAATACTCAAAGGATTCTAAAGCCATGACTCTGCTTACCATTTGTGTATGTGTTGATGGGGGGGGGGTGTATACTTCATATGTATTCCTATGTGCATATGATGCCTACAGAGGCCAGCAGAAAGTATCAAATTGTTTTGAGCCAAAATACATGAGTGCTGGGAACCAAACTCTGGTCGTCTTCAAGAAGAGTGAGCACTGACTCATCTCTTTTGCCCACCAGGACTGTTGTTAATAAATAGCATAGGGGCTAACTTAGAAGACTGTTTCAAGTTAAGGCCTTCTTGGCTAGCAAAATAAATTGAAGTGTTATTACATATCATACTCAAATATAATAATTATCCTGAGTAAATCATCAAAACCTTAGGTATCAATAATTTCCAACGTAAAAAAGTCAGGTAGACTTTTTTCCAAGAAAATGTAATGTGTGATTGTCTGAAATTCAAAACCAAGAATTTTTGAAAGGATTTATTTAATGCAATTACTTACGATGGTTATCATTGTCCTACTTACTTTAGAGGGCCCCTATATAGAGAAGCACAAAACCTTATGAAAAACTAATTTTAGATGTGACAAGTCCAAAAAAATCACGAAAGTTACCAAGGGGTTCAAGAGCATTTAAGGATATCAAAGCAGAAGATGATGTCCACTTTTACATGGATGAACCTCTTCATCATGTGACAGCACATGCTGAAAGAGTGTAGATAACTTCCCTTAGACTGTAGGGTTATAGGTCAGGGCACTTGTTTGTTTTGAGTTTTGTCATGCTCTCACAAAGAGAACAGGGAAAAGAACAGATCCCCAGTGAGCTGATCCTGTGGCCCTTGGTGGTCCTCCTTTTCTTGGGAGCAAGAACATCTTCATTCCACAGTTAATGTAAAATGCCCACGTGAAACAAGAGCTTTAGTTAGAGAGATGGATGTTATATGTGTACTTCAGTCGTTAGACACTGTGATAAAAGTCTAGGGCAAAAGGAGCAGAGCTTTGAAGACACCCTGACTTTAGGAATTCTCTGTTCTACTTGGAATGTTAAGCCATTAAACCATACTAGACAGGTATAATCTGGCTCTATATTCTGTTTGTTCCTTGCTTGTTTTAGAGTCTTTGGGGACATCTTAAATAAACATGGCTGATTCCCCACAATGGAATATATGAAAGCTGGTTCTATAGCCAGTCTTTAAGAACATGAAAGTAACCACCATCGCTGGCCTCCATCATTCCATGGTAAGTCTAAGTTCCTGCATCTGAAGGATGCACTTATTGGTTATCGGAAAAAAAAATGCATGAACAAAAGAGGCATAGACCCTACTAGTCTGGGCTAGTCATGCCTCACATTGATCAAGTGAGCTAGTATCAGAGGTGAGGAGGCTAAGAAACACATTAGGTACAAACTTCAACCTGTTTTGTTTAACCTGTAGAATGGAAGACCTGGGCAGATTCTAGAAACTGACCCTGAACAGCTATTGTGCAAGACATGTTCAAAGCTCCTCTTTCTCTTCTAGGAGAAAAAGAAATTTTTGACTCAAATATAAGGTGAAAAAATAATAATTAGAATTATCTTCAAATGTAATGGGTAGACCAGGCTAGCCTCAACTCACAGATCTGCCTATTCCTACTTCCCAAGTGCTGGAATCAAAAATGTCTGCCACAAAGCCTCGAGGAATGGATTATTTTTATTTAAAAATATGGGTATCAAAAAAAATTTTTTTCCATGACAGGTATAGCCCTAGCTGTCCTGGAACTTACTCTGTAGATGAGGCTGGCCTTGAACTCAGAGATCTGCTGCCTCTCTGCCTTCCGAGTGCTGGGATTAAAGGCATGTACCAAGACCCCTTGGCCAAAATATTTCTTAGTATCAATATGTTTTTTTAAAAAAATATTCTTTGTAGATTCCACATATATAAACTCTCTTGTTTTTGTCATATTCTATTATTATTTCAAAGCTGATTTTGATGTCCTTCCTATGTCCTTACATCGTGATTGACGGTGCAGGTGGCTGCTCTTCTCAGTCGGTGTAATAAGATCCAAGGAGACCTCGTTATCTGTAAACCCATGGCAGAATATCATGGTTGTAACAGGATGCTCACAGACCTCTTATCTAACAGGAAAATACCGTGTAATTTTCTCTTTCCTTTGTTGATGGCCAGCAGCTGATCTGAAGTCACCATTTTTTTTTTTTTTTTTTTTT
>NW_022196915.1:65045691-65069915 GCF_008632895.1 Mastomys coucha
TTTTTTTTTTTTTTTTTTTGGTATGGCTGAAAGACATGACTTTTGCAAATGGGAAAGAAAAGTCCTCCATTTCTCAGGTGTCACTTGAACTCTAGTACTAAACTCAGTCCTTGAAACTTTGTTACTAGTTGACATGTTGTGTAACTTCAAAACAAAAACAAAACAAAACAAATCAAAAAAACCCACATTTCTTGTTCATTTTACTGGGTGTGATTCTGAGAATTCCCCAGCAACTATATACCAAGAAGAATCTATTCAGTTGAAGTCTGCTATTTTCCCATTATCTTCTTATATTTTTTATTATTGTTTCTCTTCCAATCTGGTATCCTTGGAAGTGCCTTCACTTCTAGCTGACCTCCAGCTGACTGCTCGATCAGTGTGGCCTTTGGCTACAAAATCCTCTCATCTAGATGTTCTAACTATTACTACATGTACCATTATACATGTAGGTACCCTCTTCTTCAGCAACAGCACTTAATTCTTTTGATTTGTTTTGGTTGTTGTTGTTGGTTGGTTGGTTGAGACAGGGTTTCTCTGTGTAGCCCTGGCTGTCCTGGAACTCACTCTGTAGACAGCTTGGCCTGGAACTCACAAAGATCTGCCTGCCTTTGCCTCCCAAGTGCTGGGATTAAAGGCGTGCATCACCAACACCCAGCACAACACTTAATTCTTAAACATCATATACAGTCATTTCTGTGAATGTGTTCTATCTGTGCTGATCTGAGTCCTCCTCCATTAGGCACAACATTCAGTGACACTCAGTTTCATGCTATGGTTCAGTTCGTACTGGTGATGTTGGGGTTTGCTTCTTGTTTTGAGACAGGGTATCACTAGGTAGTTCTGGCTGACCTGGAACTCCCTCTATAGACCAGGCTGGCATCAAACTCACAGAGATTCACCTGCCTTTCCCTTCTGAGCACTGAGATTAAAGGTGTGCATCACCACCCTCAGCTGGCCCAGTTTGTTTCACAATTATGACAATAATATATTAAGAACAAATGAATTCTTTGCTTGCCCTTGGTGAGAAGTTCCTCGCAGCTTGCCCATCATAAAAGAGGGTTCTGAATCCTGCCTTCTCTTCATCTGTTCACACTTGCCAATTTAAGCTTTTATTTTTGCCTAATACTTAATAATCCCAGATCTTAAAGTAATGAACTGTTAGGATACAGAAGAACAAAAAGCTGCTGGTAAAACCTCCAGGCAGTTTCTGTCCCATGCTATATATTCCATTTCACTAAGCTACTTTTGTAATGGATTCATCACTGAGGTGATTCCAAGAAACATCACAGCACCTGTATAGCTGTTTCCGGTAACACATGGCTCACTTCCCCTTTGTACCAGAGAAACAGTAAGGAATCACTGAGAAGTCGCATGGTCCTTCTTTAATGACCAAGGTGTGTCTGCTCTTGTTCATTGCATTTCTGAAAGACGTCTCTGTACTTATGTCCAAGGAGACTCGGCACTCTGTTTTTGGCCACTACAGTCACAGACATTGACTGTCAGCCCTACTTTTCTTTCTCAAAATCATGTCATTTATGGAGAAGAAAGATATATAGATACTTTATAGATATACAAAGAATGAAAATATACATCCTCTTAGGAAGAACCTATTTTTGGTCTGTCTCTCCAAATGTCTTAGGATACCACCGCTAATCTGCGAGGCAGGAGACTATCAGCAAACCCTAAAGATGCATTGTCAGTGCCTCTCTTCCTTCCACCAAAATCACCAATCATCTTCCTTCCCTCCATCTAACTCACTTATTTAAATGCCATCCATTTTTATCTCAGAACACACAATGTCCATCAAGAAGATGTAGTTCATGTCATATCAGAATCTTGAACCCCCTAGAATTAGACATACTTCAGCAAATACAATCCAGACACGGATGCTAAGAGGCCGACACTTCATCTCTGTGAGCCATCTGAAATCTTTTGAGCACTGATAGGAAAGACTCAGTGTGGTGGTTTGGATTAAAAAAAAAAAAGTCTTGCTCAGGCTCAGGCATTTGAACACTGCCCCAGCTGGTGGCACTGTTTGGGGAGATTCAGCTGGTCATTCTAGAGGAAATATGTCACTGGAGGTAGGCTTTGAGAGTACATAGCCCCATTTCGCTTTCAGTTCAGTCTTTCTGCTTTGTGCATGCTGAAAAATATGCAGTCTCTCAGCTTCCTGCCATGCCTGCTACCACTGATGGACTCATCTTTCTAGAAGAATAAGCCCAAATAACTCTTTCTTCTATAAGTTGCCTTGGTCGTGGTGTTTTATCACAGCAACTGAAAGCAAAGTAATACAACCAGAGACCCAGAATGCTGGAATTCCCACAGCCTCTTGTTCCTAGAGAGTTCTTTAATCTTCACCTTCTACTCTCAAGGATTTGACGCTCCTCAAGAATTACTAAGAAACCATCTATCAGGAACTCCATGTGAGATAAATTCCCCTAGCTGGTTAGCCTATTAGCCAGTTAACTCAGTAGATTAGTTTCTACAAAGCCAGTTTGATCACAATGCCACTTAAACACAGTCGGAAACCAAGCCTTATTATTACTGGCTCCCAAGGAACTGTCACAGAATCGGGAAATAGGCATTAGCTCGAGTCCAAGAATATCTCTGCTGATCCATAGTATTTTCTGATTCACTATTTTCATATGCTTTTTGGAGACTTGGCCTGAGAAATTGCAACCAAGCCAAGAGCAGACAAGAAATTCAATGTTAGTACCCTGGAGAAAACAGGGCTCCTAGGTATGATGTCGTCCAGTTGCTAAAAAAGCAAGGTTAGGTAAGTATGAGCTGTCTGTAATGGAGTAAGCAGAGGTGGCTTGGAGCAAAGCAAGAAGCCAACATAGGGTAAAACCAAGGCAGATAGCAAAAGGGCCAAGCTGATCAAATGCAGAGTTGAAGCCAAAAGGATGCCATGACTCCCAAGGCAAGAGGCTTTCAGGTAAGCCTTCTTGAATGCAACTGAAAGGACACAGCTGCCCGCATCATTCAAGGCAAAGAGCTTCACTTCCGAAAGGACTTAATCTCTAGGTCTGAGGCGTTTAAGAGCCACTGAGGGACAGCTGTGTCCTAATAAATGTTCTATTTTAGGAACCTGGCTCTCCAGAGTGCCTCATATGATCAGTCTGACACAGGCTAGGAGGAAGTCAGGAAGCTTAGCGAGTGTTGCGAGCCGTACAAGTGGTGAGAGCGTTTCCGTCACTCTCATCTGGGACTCTACTGCACCCTGCACTAAGTAGGGATGGGTTTCAGGCAACAGAGCTAAGTGAAAATCCAGGCTGGAGTTCAGGGTTCCACGTCCCAAAAATCGCACTCAAATGCAGCAGGTGCCGAACAGTTCAACCTCGAGTACAAGAGTTGACCCAGCACGGGACCAAATGGAGCATCGGGGAACCCAGGCTCAAGACACTCAAAAAATACAGGACAATTTGACCTCTGACAAAGGGATCAAAAACACACATTAAGAAAGGAGAGCCAGAAAAAAAAAATGTGTCTTTAACAAACAGCACCAGAAAGCTAAGAAGAATGAAACAAGAGCCCCATCTCCAAGACTGCACAGAAGTGGATAAAAAGCAGTGACAAGAGACCTGAAACTTGGAGAGTCCTAGGAAAAGCCGGAGGTGAGGGGGAAATGCTCCAAGGTGTAGGCACCGGTGTGTGAAGAGGTGGCTCTGGAGGACAGACAGTGCTTGCCTCTCATGAACACAGTGTGGGATTTAATCCCTGGTGCTTCTAAACACCAAAAAGAAAAAAGAAAAAAAAGAATAAAGAAAAAAGAGAGAAACAACTGATAAATGGGTTTATGCCATTTTAAAAGGTTGCATAGCAATAGAGACAACCCATAAGAGATAGTTTACAGAATGGGAGAGTCTTTTTTTTTTTTTTTATCAGCTATTACTTCAGCAAAGAATTAATATCCAGATAAAGAATTCAAGGATATAAACATCAAAAGAATGAATGAGCCAATCAATTAACAGACGTGCGGACTAAACAGAGAATTCTTATGAAGTGCGAATGGGAACCCTGCCTTAAGTACCCGGAGGCTCCGTTCCTGTCCAGAATCTTAGAAAGGCCTGCATGCCTGGCAGGCTCCAACACAGGGGTAAGCACACCGTGCCCAGAAGGCTCCTGTCATGCCCATCCCATGGTAAACACAGGCAGCTGGGAGGCTCCAGTGCCCACCTTCACTCCACTGAGCACGGCATACCCAGGAGGTTCCAACTCAGCCCATCATCCCAGAGAGGACTGACCACCTGGGAGACTTTAGCCCCACACACTGGGCTAGAGTACAGTGTGCACAGACGGCACCAGCCCTGTCCATAATCCCAAGGGGTATAGTGTGCCTCTAGCCTAGACATAAACTCACAGATTAAACTCATCATAAGCAATAGTGGGAAATGTTAGTATCTGACTGTCATTAACTTATACTCCAGGTTAAAAAAAATATATCCAAACCAATGACATCATAGACAAGTAGATTTAAGAGCAATCTCCCAAACATTCTATCTGAACACTGAAAAATACATTTTTTTTTCTCAGCAGCCCATGAACTTTTTCTAAATTCTACATTAGAATACAACACAAGACAGGCAGTGGTGGCATATGCCTTTAATCCCAGCACTTGGGAGGCAGAGGCAGGTGGATTTCTGAGTTTGAGGCCAGCCTGGTCTACAGAGTGAGTTCCAGGACAGCCAGGGCTACACAGAGAAACTCTGTCTCAAAAAACCAATTAAAAAAAAAAAAGAATACAACACAAATCTTTAAAAAAACACAGAAAAAGTAAAACATAATTCCTTCTGTTTTATGTATACTAAAAATACAAATCAACAGCAAGAGAAATTATAGAATATTTATAAACTTGTGGGGATTAAACAACACCATTCAATCATGAATAGGCCAATGAAGAAATCGAGAAGGAAATCAAGTTCCTGGAAATGAATGGACATGTAAATACTACACCTTAAACCCCTAGGATATGGTGACAGCAGTCTGCAGAGGGAAGCTCCTGGCTGTGAGTGACTGTTAAATCAGAGGGGGAGGGGAGATGGCCCAGCAGTTAAAGTGCTTGCTGTGCAACCAGCAAACATGAGGACCAGACTCCATATCTCTAGCACCCCACAAATGTCAGGTAGACATGATGGCCGGTCTGTAATTTCAATGCTTTGAAGGCAGAGAGAGGTGATTCCTGCAGTAAGCTGGCTGGCTTGCCAGACTAGCCATATTAGCAAGCGGTGGACTAAGTTGAGAGACCATGCCTCAGTAAATAAGACTGGAGAGGGATTGAAGAAGGTCCCTGACATCATTCTTGGGCCAGCCTGCTCATACCCTTTCAAACATGCACACATAAACATATAAAAAACAATCAGAGCTCCTGAATAACTTAATGATGCACTTTAGAGACACGATCAGTAGACAGAGAGGAATGGTGGACAAGGGCAGAGACTAAGGAAATGAAGAACTGTAGTCTACCTTGGAGATACTCACACATCCATATTTGTTGTTTCTCTAGTCACAATCACTAAGAAATCAGGACAGATCATTCACTTCACTAGGGCATCTTACTAATCCATAAAGAAAAGTGAGGTTATGATTTTGCAGGAAAATGAATGAGACTAGAAAATCTTGTCCTGAGGTAACCCATGCCCACAAAGACAAGCAGGGAGTGTCCTTCCTCAGATGTAGGTCCTAGCCTTAAATCTTCAAATTTCTGAGAGGGAGTAAAAAAAACTATCATGAGTTGGGGAAAGAGGCCTTAAAGTGGGGGGTGAGACTCATATGGGGAAATGGGAAAGTAGAGATGAGATATAGGAAGGTTTAAATGGAGATTAGGGTTTGGGGTAAAGGAGGAGCAGGGGAGGGGAAACTGAAACTAAGTATGTTTGAAAGAGTCCTATAGGAACCTAGTACCTAGTAAGTTAACACACACACACACACACACACACACACACACACACACTTAGTCAAATGTATGCCTTTTCAAAGAATTTTTAAATATCACTTTTAAATACCATATTAAAGTACTCCCCGAGCTCAACTATATAAAATATATGTGTGTGTGTATAACTATACATTTTCTTATTTTATTTTTAGAAGTTTTCAATTTGGTTTTAAAATTGTTAGTTTTTTGAGAGTTTTGTAGGTTTGAAAAAGTCATACTCACCTGCCAAAACTTTTCCCAGATTAACTGAATTCCCACTCAACTTTGTGGTTTTGTTTTGTTTTGTTTTGTTTTGTTTTTTTAAGAAACCCATCAAGACCGATTTGTCTGCCCAAACATTCTTGAATGTGTGGTCTTCCACTGGGCCATGTTCCATTTACCAGGGTCTTTCCTGTTCCCAGTAGCTGACAATCGCACTAGCTCCCCAGCTAGCAGGCAGGAGTTCATGTTCAGCTCTCCTATGTTGGGTTTTGGTCTGGCTTGGGCTTGCACGGGTCTTATGAATGCTGTCACAACTGCTGTGAGTTCGCATGGACAGCTGCTCAGCTGTGTCCTGAAGACCAGTTCCCTTGGAGTCATCTACTGCCTGAGGTGCTTACACTTTCCATACCCTTGTCTGTGAAGAACCTTGAGTGTGGGAAGGAGGTGGGTGTGGTCTATACGCTCAGGTTAGGACTGAGCATCCTGGAGTCTCTTACTCTCTCTGCCTTGGCTAGTTGTGGGTCTCTGGGATAATCACTATCTACTGCAAATAGAGGCCTTTCAACACATACACACACACACACAGAGAATGTAGTTACTCTACAACAGGGAAACAAGGCCATACTGTATTTCAGAGGATAACAAATGAAATGGTAATTGTAGTAACACCCTGTTGTCCAGGACACTGCATATGTGAGTTATAGACCAGAGAAACGAAGCAGGTGCTTTCCTGCAAGCTTCATGCCTGCTGTTTAGCATTCCCAGTGCTGGAAGGTGCTGTGCCCAGTGTCAGAGGACAAAAGGAACCCCCCCACATCCCCAGCTGTAAACTGTCACCTGATGTCTGGCGAGTGGCATAGACATCACGGGAACAGCCAACCACTTTCTAACTGGGTTTAAGTCCTACTCCATAAGATGAAACCAGACCTAGTACCATTATCAGACCAGAAAGAAGCCTAGGGCCAGATAGGTCATAGGCCGTAGGGTAGAACCAACCACTGCTATTCTGCTAAATGGACATAGGATTGAAGTGATTGCTAATAGCTTATACTCATAGACGAATGAACTCCTTAACTTCTCTTGGAGAAGCTTTTATTTGCAATAAATGGAGATTCACACAGGGACCCCCGCAATTCTAAATATTATTGTATCTTTTCTTTCTCAGGAATTCATCTTTTGAGTTATAATTTTTTACTTTCCACATTTTTTTTTTAAAAGACATGTTTCCCTAGGGAACACAGGCCAATCTGGAGGGCACAATACAGCCCAGGCTGGCCTCAAGCCGATAGCATTGCTAAGTGCCAAGATTATGGGAGGGAGGCACCAGGCCCAGCTCTCTAATTAGAAAGCATCAACTTTTTCCAAGCTAAGGGACATGCTTATCCTAGTCCTAATTTATCTGTCCTCTTACTTTATTTTTTTTCAAAGATTTATTTATTTACTATAGATAAGTACACTGTAGCTGTCTTCAGACACCCCAGAAGAGGGCATCAGATTTCATTACAGATGGTTGTGAGCCACCGTGTGGTTGCTGGGATTGGAACTTAGGACCTTCAGAAGAACAGTCAGTGCTCTTAACTGCTGAGCCATCTCTCCAGCCCCATATCCTCTTACTCTCTAAGAGATTTATTTTTATTTTTAATTATGTGTCTGTCTGTCTGTCTATCTGTCTGTTGTCTCTGTGTGTGAATGTCACGTGTGTGGAAGTGACAGAAGCAAGCGCCAGACTGTGAGCATCCCACGTGGGTGCTGAGAGCCAAACTCAGGTCCCCTTAGCTGCTGAGTCATTTCTCTAGCTGAGATCCTCACGACACTGTCAAAAGCAACACAGTGACATTTTACAGTATTTATATATTTCTATAGTGGAGAACACTGACCTGATTAAGAGAAATGATGGCATTCACTGTTTCATTAACTTCCTGGGAGTGCATATGCTGTGTTTTAGAACAAACACTATAGAAAATATCTAGAACACAGGGTGTCCCTGTCCAAGTTAATTTTATCTTATTCATCGATAAAATAAAATGTTTGCTGGATGTGATGGTGTATGTCCATAAGCCTAAGGTAACTCAGTGGTAGACTGCTTGCATTCATGAATGTGAATCCTCCTGTTCTAGAAAATAGCTCTCCAGTCATGTTCATGAGCTATGACCAATCTGCTAAGTATCCTGTCATGGATATTGAGCAGATTGTACACGAAAGATTAATCTAGCATCATGCTTTGTTTTCTTAAATCAAGGCTTCTAAAACCCTTTCCACCTCTGATCCCTTTTTGCCAGAAGAAATTTTACCTATATATGTGTATATGTAAAACAGATATTTTAGTAAAACACTCACTAGTAATAAGTCATAAAGAAACATTTATTTGCATATATATTATTTATTTATATATTTAAATAGCTATTTAACACAAGGTATCATGTATTCCAGGCTGGCCTCATTCTTGCCATGTAGTCAAGTCTAGTTTTGAACTCCTGAGCTGCTTGCTCTCCTGCTCGATCTCCTGAGTGAGAGAATTAGAGCCATTTGTCATCACACCCAGCTTCAAACTATTTATTTTAAAACAGGTTAAGTCAAGAACCCAAACAATTTTTCCCATTTTATTGTATGTGTCTGAGTGCTTGCCTGCATGTGTATCTGTACACCATACATGAAGTGCCCGCAGTGGCCAGAAGGGGGCACTAGATCCCCTGAACTGGAGTAGCAGACAGTTATGAGTTGCCATGTGGGTTCTGAAAATGGAACTTGGGTCCTCTAACTGCTTTTAAGGGCTGGGCCATCTCTCCAACCTCTTAAACACCTTTAAAAATCAAACATTCTAACACAACAGACTCCAAGTATAAACCAAGTGCCTACTTACGTGCTGTGGGAAGTAGGGAGATATTCCAAGCTTTGATTTCTGTAATTAAATACCATTTTTAGTAGACTCTTTAGGTCCAGTAAAAACACTGCAATGTGGAACACACACTTGCCTGGAATTTGAGTTGGGCTGTTTGAGGCAGCTTCCATCGGCACCGTGCGTGTGGTGGGAAGGCTCTTATACCAACAGTGTGGACGCCATGTGTACAAAACCAACAGTGAAGTGACGTTGTGAGACACGACACAGGCAAGCTCTCAAGTAGGAACACGGCATGCTTTGGTTTTTCGAGACAGGGTTTCTCTGTGTGGCCCTGGCTCTCCTGTAACTCACTCTGTAGACCAGGCTGGCCTCGAACTCAGAAATCTGCCTGCCTCTGCCTCCCAAGTGCTGGGATTAAAGGCGTGCGCCACCACCGCCCAGCGGAACATGGCGGAATTAACTCGGGGTTGCTGCAATCTCAGACATCTTTCCCTGGTGTCACTTTTTTCTTGACTTCCACATTTAGTTATGTGTTTAAGATGCCATATAAATACTATTTTCCACTGGATTATTCAGAATGGCACAGTCTGACCATGTGATAGAACAGAGTAGGGATGTAAATTTATATAGTGCTGTGTTCACGTGTGTGTGTGTGTGTGTGTGTGTGTGTCTGTGTGTCTGTGTGTCTGTGTGTAGTGGAGAGTGCGGAGGAGGAAGTCTCGATGTTTCCTTCATGACTCGGCACACAAAGGGAAGCAACAAAATTGGTATTTAAAACACTCTAACCAAAGCTCTTGAAGATTGAAGAATAAATATGAGTAGAAATAAAAGAAATTTTTAAAATGACCTTGGGTTTTATTTTTTACCTGACTTTGGGGCCCTTTTCGTCCATTTTATTTTCAATAGGCTGAAGTCTCTATGTACAGCCTGTCTCAATGTAATCTGTATGGTGGCGATAGTAGAGCCAACTTGTACTTTTAAAATTAAAGAATGCTCCAGCTCCACTCCCCCCCCCCAAATGTTAGGAACATTTGTCAGCTGCTGTAATCACTTTCGAATTTAGCAGATAGGCCTTAACAATTTGATTTCCAGTTGGAACTGCACAGTTCATCAAATCATAATTAAGCTAATGAGAGTGTTACATATTAGTGGGGTTTTGTGCATTGAAGACCTGTCATTCTGGACTAATGAGCCTTGAGATGCTTAGTATTCTTATTATCAGTAAGGGGGCATTGGCTTCTCTCCTTTAATCAGTTATGAACAATTTAGGAGACAAGCTATGGTCACTTTCAGATTTCTTGTCCATATTGCTAGTGTGACAGCACAGTGTGCTGAATCTCTCAGCCTGTATGTCCCAGCTTCTTAATAGCCTTTTCCCTTCATGCTACTGAGGAGTGTGCCTTCAATTTTGTGGATTCTAGGCAAGCGCTCTACTATGGACTTATACTCCCATCCATCTTTTCACCTTTAAATTTTTCTTTGAGATAAGGTCTAAGTTTCCCATGCTGGTTTTGATCTCACTCTGCAGCTCAATCAGGCCCCAAACTCGTGATCCTCCGGCACCTGCCTCCCAAGTCATTTATAAATCTATACATAGAAGCAGTGTGTACATTATGTTTAATAGTAATGTTCAACAAAACAGCACTTATAATGTACCTCCATTTCCATTCTTCTGGTGTATGGTGTATGTGCATGCATGCGAATACAGGCACTCCTGTATGTGTGCATGTCCATATGGAGGTTAGAGGTCAACAGTGACTTCTATTCCCCAGCTGCCCACCTTGTTTTTTGAGACAGGGCCTCTCATATGAAGTAGGCCTTCACAATTAGGTTAAACAGGCTGGCCCATGACCCCCAGGGATCCTTCTGTCTCTACCTCCCAGTGCTGGATTACAAGCAAGAACCCCTACACCCAGCTTCTTTAATGTGGGGTTCTGAGGATTAAATGCACTATTGATGTACCTTACTGACTGAGGCATCTCTCCAGCTCAAAAATAATTAAAAAAAAACTATCAAAAATTACATGGTTATGACTTATGTGACTCTTGACACATGGTCTCTCTTGCTTGTGCCCTCAATCAGTCAGTGACACCATGTTACGTGGCAGCAGGGATTTAAATAGGACAGTGAACTGCATCAGGATGGAGCTGGGTAGAGAACAAGGTCTACTGGACTGTGGTTCTTAGAGCTGCTTCTACCTATTGGTGCCAGTCTCTCAAAGGACTGTGCCCAGTGCCCACTTTTATTAAAAATATCATTGCTAAAGAAGTGTCAATGTCATGATGTAAGGATATTTAAATGGGCTAATACTAAACCCCCATTTTGCACGTTCACTGTAGACATAATGGCATAAAGTAAGTCGTTGCACTCCGCTAGGAGGCTACTGGGTTTTTGCTTTCCTTTTGTTGTAGCTGCTTGTCCTCGTGGCTGGTCCCACCCTCGCAGCCATGACAACCATGCAGCCATCGTCAGATTTTGTGAATGTGGCTGTGGAGACACCAGGTAAAAAGAGCACCAGGTCCAGAGCAAGGAAAGATCCTAGGATGTTTGAACGGCTCTTGGTGTTCTCATCAGGAGTAGAAGTACTAGTTAGACTTCCTGGCGAAAATCCTAAAATGCTGGCCTCAGAAGCCATTAGCTTCTGGAAGCAGAAACTGGGTCTGGTGATTATCTGAGACTCTGCTCCACAAACAGATTGGATTAGTATGTAGAACAATATAATTTGCATTTGGAAGTGATCTGATGTAATGATCTAGAAAGTCCATCAGAATCAGATGTCGCTATGAGATCCTCATGTAGATGCACAGAAGCACTGGCTAATCATGATTTATTTTTAGAGGGATACTAGACTACTCTTTTGGAGTTTAAGTTCTGGTTCATCTATTTCAAAATGCAGTTAGGATGCATATTTTATATTTATACATGATCAACGGTTAAAATGAAAGGGACCTAAGCCTATCTGGTCCTTTGATTTGACATAATCATTTCCAGTTTATTCGGCTTATCAATATGTGTCAAGTACTGTTCTACACATATGAATATAGAGAGAAAACGGTTCTCTTCTCTGTATTTCATGGGTACTCTAGTGACTAATCTTGGTTATGACTTTGGCACATCTGAGAATAGGAAATCTCAGTTGAAGAATTACCCAGTTATGCTGGCCTGTGGGCATGTCAATGAGACATTTTCTTGATTGCTAATTGATGTAGGAGTGCCCAACCCACGGTGGGCGGTACCATTCCTAGGCAGGTGGGCCTAGGCTGTACAAGAAACGTAGCTGAGAAAAAAAGCCCGTGAGTAGCTTTCTTCCGTGGCCCCGCCCTGAGTTCCTTCAGTCATGGACTATAACCCAGAAGTGGAAGCAGATGAGGTAATCCCTCTTCCCCACGTTGTTTTGGTCAGTTTTGTATCACAGCATGGGAAGGCAAACAAGAACAGGTACGAAACAGTTGCCAGTGGCACCCTTGCCTCTTAGGAAACTTTTTTCTATGGCATATCATCACTGTATTTTTGATCGGTTTCATTTTTCTCATTTGTATACCTGCTTTTCCATGACAATCCCTTCCATATTTGCACAGTTCTCCCATCCACCTTTATCCCCTCTGGTTTGACTCTCAACTACCCTGTGCTCTATGTTCTAAGCTAAACCCTCCACTCCCCTAGCTATTCCTCCTGGCCACAGTGCCCTCTGAATGAGGTAAAAACCAGGTTATCCCAAGGAAAGGTGCATTTTTTAGGTTTTCTGGCCACATATGGGGGTTCTTCATCTCTCTCTCTCTTTTTTTTGATAATAAATCACAAATAAATTATTTTATTAGATGTTTTCTTTTTTCTTTTTTAGATATTTTCTTTATTTACATGTAAATTTCTCCATTCCCAGTTTCCCCTCCAAAAAACAAAACAAACAAAAACAACAACAAAAAAAACCCCTGTTGCCTCCCACTTCCCCATGCCTGCCACCCCGCCCTCTCCCACTTTCTGGCCCTGACATTCCCCTACACTGGGGCACAGAACCTTCACAGGGGTGAGGTCCTCTCCTCCTATTGCTGATCGAATTTGCAATCCTCTACTATACACATGCTGCCAGAACAATCAGACACCTCCATGTGCAGTCCTTGGTTGTTGGTTGAGACCCTGGGAGCTCTGAGGGTACTACTTAGTTCATATTGTTGTTAGTCCTAAGGGGCTGCAAACCCCTCAGCTCCATTGGTCCCTTCTCTAACTCCTTCACTGGGGACCCTGTATTCAGTTCGATGGATGGCTGTGAGCCTCTACATCTGTGTTAGTCAGGTACTGTCAGAGCCTCTTAGGAGATAGCTATATTTAGGCTGGCTTGCCCTTCCTTCAGTCCCTGCTCCATAGTTAATCTCTGCAACTCCTTCCGTGGGTATTTGGTTCCCCCTTTTAAGAAGGAATGAAGTTCTTCATCTCTTAGCTTTAAACATGCCTGGTAACCCACTGCTCTACATCCTGGGTGTGAGGCTCTACAAACAGCATCTCTTCCTTTTCTGTCCACAGCAGCCTGCGAGACTGGGCAGCAGCAGAAAGGATGCTTGTCTGTCGGGCTACTGTTGCCAGCATCCTAAGACTGTGGGCCCTGATTTGGACTGAGGCAGTTGGCTCCATTTTCTAATCTCCTCTGGGTTGAACACTTTGTGTTCATAAAGGATGTTTTAGGACAAGTTTCCCTCTCTCTAATGACTTTACCTCACAAGAGGTCGGCCTTCACATCTGCATTTCCTTTCAGAAATTCTCCCCAGTATTATTTTTGCTGTGGACTTCTTACCCACGGTTACTTTAAACTCTTGTGAAACCAACCCAGACTTCTGAGCTCGCGCTCCTCACGCATCTGCAGCCAATTTCCAAGAACCAGATCATAACTAGGAAGTGTTTATTCGTTATTGTTCCCTTCTATCTCATGAAAATTCCCCTCAGTACCCTCTGACTGACTGTCCTGTCCTCGGCCTTCTCAAATTCATTGATGACCATGCCTACATCCCCCACGCCCAGCTTCTGCTTCTCCCTGCAGGTATGTCCTAGTCACGTTACACCATCTTCCCAACTATGCTATTTTGCTTTCTGTTTAAAAACATTTCTCTCTGTCTGTGTGTGCAGGATGCGCACACAGGCACACGTGCATGCAGAGGCCAGACGAGGCTCCTGACGTACTTTTCCAGCGCTCTCCAGCTGTTTGAGTTACTCATCATGAACTGGGGTCACATTTTCTCAGCAAGCCAGTCCTCCTGTCTTTGCCTTCCTCAGGGGTGTGATTTGAGGTGTGGGCAGGGTGCTCAGGCCTATTGTGAGTGCTGGGACTTGAACTCCAGTCTCCCTGACTGGGAAGCAAGTGTTCTTAATTGCTGAGCCATCTCTCGTAACATCAAGGGCTTATTTCTATTGGGGCAAACCAAATCGTGTTTTGAACATTAATAATCTGCTGCACGGAACATTATCCATCAATAAAAAAGTTAAAACAACAAAACCACACTGATATCTACACAGATTTTAGATGTCTCTGGGACAGTGGTGGTGGGGAATCATATAAAGTCATGAACTATATAATTCCACTAACACTTGAGATAATGAAAGTTTTGCAATGGAGACAGGTTATCAGTTGCCTAGAGCTGAGAAGTACTTGAAGGCATAACGGGAAGTGGCTGCATTCATAAATGGGTAACGAGAAGAGCCTTGGTGTGAGTGACTCAACTGTTGAGCAACTTGACTGTCAATACCAGCATCCTGGCTCTGACTCTCAGTACCAGCATCCTGGCTTTGATACCATCTAGACTTCAAGAAGGGTGTGTGTGGGAGCGGGAGCGTGGCTAAAGGCACTTTGTAGTTTTCTTACAACCATCTCAACGATTTCCCTCCAGAAAGAGCGCAGACCTCACACCTTCCAATGCAGTCTTTTTATTTGAGAAGGTCAACCTGAAGGCAGTGCCCTTTGGGAAAGACGTCTCTCAGCATCATGGACATCAACCATTACTCTCAGCAAAGTACAAAAATACACACATCAGTGACTTCCTTACAATAAATACAGAGTCATGCATCCCACAAGAGAAGGCACCGAAACTGGTCACTTAGTAGTCATAAAAATTATTAGCTACATTAACAAAGCCACCCAAGGTATCTGTACAAGGAAATATAACAATATATTCCAAAGGTGAAAACACATTAAAACATCTTTAAAATAGTATGCAATAAATATCTCAGTTCTCATATAGATTTTTTAAAAATTATGCCATTGTAAACAGCATGTAAACAAACAAAACTCACGTCTTATCATTATTAAGAGTAATTGGAGCCAAAGTCAGAACCTCTGCTCTGTCAGGTCCATTTCTATGGCAAATGTGCTAAGCTGGGAAAAATTTCACTCTTTTCTGTAGCAAACAGAGCCCACTGTGTAAGAAATAGGCAGATTTTATCTGCATCTTTCAGATAGAAGTATTTAATTTCAAAACAGACTACCAAAAAGTAGTAAATTCTTAGCTATATAAATATGGCAAGTCTAAATTAAAACTATCTTTTGCAATATAAGGGAGAGAAGGAACGACGCTGTTAGGTTTTTACCAAGATGGTAGCAGGCGGGAGGTTAGTTCTATTTGTATTGAAAAGCGAACTGACTGTGCTGGGTAGAAGGGTACAATGCCCAGCCTTCCCCGCCCCCTTCTTTTGTGGAACATTTAACAAAGTTGAACTAAGCCTAAAAGTTATCAAGTAGAGACATTTCTTTTGCTAAGGGACACAGAAATGTGTCCTTTCTTTTATATGATGTTTTATATGATGGGAAATAGTGATTTCAAAATATGCTTATTGAACTGTGAAAATAGAAACCAGCGAAAGCCCCTCCCCCAACCTTCCTGACGGGAAAGGTA
The DNA here is from genome assembly GCF_008632895.1 of Mastomys coucha. Classification (NCBI taxonomy): domain Eukaryota; kingdom Metazoa; phylum Chordata; class Mammalia; order Rodentia; family Muridae; genus Mastomys; species Mastomys coucha. Next base: position 65,061,542 of record NW_022196915.1, read on the forward strand.
AAGACAATTTATTTCTGCATTCTCAATAAAGGAAACCTAGAGCCTACCTGTCGATGAATACGGAAGTCAGTATCAAAACACAAATGTTTGCTGTGCTTCATCGACATATCAGAGCCTTGTGGGATTCACAGACTCGCACATTACTAATGCTGAGGTAACAGGTGTGTGCTCTCTGTTAAATGCCAGGACTTCCTACCTCCATCAGGCTATCTAAAGTGACACCAGCCCGCTCCAACCAACTTCAAGAGGAGCCTTCTGAACTCCTGCACAAACATCACTGTGTGACCTCCACCCTGTCCTGTGGCTCTGCAATGTTGCCTTGTGTGATTTTGCTGAAAACATCATGAATTTGTGCCTTCCCCAAATAAACCTGAGATTTATTCCTGTTCTACAAACCAGACACTTGCGTTCAGCAGTGTCTGGCAGCAGAAGTAGCAGAGCGCAGGGTTAGTGAGACCCACTCTTGATCAGCAATGGCCAGAACTGTGGCTGATGGGAAAATATATACAAGTTGAGGAAATAAAAATGGGATTGCTTTGTGGTGACTTAGATTCTGTTAGTTTTAGATGGTGTTGTGGGGGGGTCGGGGAGCCGGGGAGGAGACGTGGCCAAAATAACCCTAGAGAAGAAACTGCTTGTGTTTGTTTAAAAGCCCTCCTAATTTTTTAAACAGACTTTAGAAAGATCAATTCGAGAACAAATTTAAGGTCTACAGACAAGAGTCCTGTCTTATTTTACCTGTATCCCCAGCATCTAGATGAGTGTCATGGTGTCAAAGAAGTAGGAAAAGAGTTAACCAAGTGCCTGGAAGAGGCACTTAATTAATTGACTAGTGTTCATTCAAGAAACTGAACTTACAAAGCGCTGTGATAACTTTTATCATTTGGGGACATGGTAAGATGGCTTCAGAGAGTCATAAAGGAAAGCAGGCCCACAATTATATCAAATTTTTAGTCACTATGTTTTATAAGGGTAATGATAGTCACAGATCCTCCTATATTTGTAATACAATAATCATTATCAATAAGTGGCCCAAAATCATACAAATTTCATCTGTGTCTTCTTGGGCAAATACTGTCTAAAAAGTTCACCTTTTTTTACTGCTTTTTATTCTTTTCCAAGTTCACAATCAACATATATTTGCCTATGAAGACTATAAAAGTCTTCAGTGCATAGAACAGAACCTGTACGGCAGGCGTATGATTTACAAGGAAGATTTTGGCAGGAATGTTGAAAATTACGTCTCACTTTCAGAAACAAGAATTCATACCTGACAAATATTTCTGATGTAAAGAAATGTGATGGTTATATGAGGATCCTTGACAAAGCAATTGCTTTGCCTGATAATGTTCTGTTTGTTTGCACAGACGGCATGTGTCCTTGCAAGCACAAGACTCTGAAGGTATTTTGAGTTTTTATTTGCGACAGTATGAAAATAAAATTCAAAAACACTTGTCAAAGTCCTATTATGTGCTAGCTATACTCTGGGACTACAAAAATAGAGAAAAATTCAGTGGGAGGTTTGTGTGTGTGTGTGTGTGTGTGTGTGTGTGTGTGTGTGTGTGTGTGTATAAAACAGAATATGACATTAACAGAAAAACTTTGAATATATATGAAATGTGGATGAACTATTGGCCTGAAAGTTATCACTGAGATGGATTAAATCACCACCTACAACAACAAAAACAACCAACAAAAACATGCTGTAGGCAGACTGAAGCAAGAGCATTGCAAATTAAGAGGCCGCCCAACAAGGCTTCAGAGAACATTGAGTTTGCACTGTTGCTTGGATGAGCTGGCCTGTGCCCTGTCATTCTGCTAAGGTACTAATCCCCATGCTGGAGCTGCTCTGCAGTCCTGGGTAAGAAAGGTTAACAGAAGGGAGAAGCAGGGCTAACGGTGGGGGGGGGGGGCAGGGCAAGCAGTCCTGGGCTTCCTGATCAGCCCTTTGCTCCCGTGCACTATGCTCAATCGGCCATTCTTGAGGCAAAGTCCTAGAGACTGATCTACACTGCTAAGGGACAGGAGAACCCTACTCAATGACTTTTAGCAAAGAAAACACAAGGCAAATCTGTGTCTCTGTACCCTGGGACATGAGAATGCAAGTAGGAAATTGAATATGATGTCTCTTCTTGGGGCAGTTACTCTAAGGAAATGTGTGAGGACCTTGACTGAAAGCTATATTCATCTCAATAAACTAGCCACTTAACATGAACATAGAAAACCTAGTATACAGATTAAAAGACCCGTGACCCACTCTGGGTGGATGTCACTCATTCAGCTACACTTCTATTTTGTTGTTATTGGTTTTTTTGTACCATGGCACTGTTGGGAGTGAACCAGGGTTCCACACTTGCAGTATAAACACTCTTCCACTGAGACACTTGCCTTCCACTTTTGTTTCTAAATGCAATGCCAAGGGTTACCAGATTGGACCTTTCTTTTTCATGTTATAACTGGAATGCCTTTCTTTATAACTAAAATGTCACTGGAAAAGACACAGTAAATTTGGGTAGGACTGACCATATCTGTCCTTTCTTATCGTAGAAAACAATTCGACTACTTATAACTGGCAGTGTTGGGCCAACTCTTAGAGCTGGGGACCCAAGGCACCAAAACACATTAGTGTAGAGAGGACACAGTGGGCCAGTGACAAGGTGTGACCAAATGAACCTTGTCAGATCCAAGAGGTGAGTGAAAAACAAGCTTTGCCTCAAAGGGAAACATGTCACAGTGAACACACTTCAAGGCTCAGCTAACTCATGGAAATGCTGTTGGTGTTCATCCTGTGGACCGAGTCGCCTTTATCATGTCCTTTAAAGGAGCCTTCCAACCTCCTGTACCTACATCCACCATTGTCTGTTCTGCATTGAGAAAGCACAGATGGCTCTGCTCTGGGAATAAACATTTGCAGGAACTATTCTAAATGTCTAAGAGGTTAGCTTGCCCACTCCAATGGTTTCCTTACTTGACCCATAGTTTCTGCAGTAAGACAGGCTCTCTGGAGAGTTAATTAGCTAGCTTCTAGCTAGGACTTCAGACTTGGCCAGTGGGGTGCTTTCTGATGCACACTCAGTCCTTCTGTAATACAAAGGGAAACACGTGTTCAAACTCTTTGTTCCTGGGCCTTGGCAAACCGCCTCAAGTTCCTGTAATATCTATGTTTCTGACAGATTCTCACCTTTTCTCCGTCCTCAATAAATGCATCTACAACAGGAAAATATAAAGTTCTATTTGTTATTAAAAGCAAATTAATTCGTAATCTCTCAATGGGTTTACATGACTCATGATTCACCTGCTATTTATGTCATAAAACAGAAGAAAAACAACTGGATTTAGGGATTAAAGCGATTTCTTTGCTCTGCAACATTCAGTAGGATTTTTGTTCCTTCCTTGAAAAACAAGTGATTTTATTCTGCACAGTGTTTTGTGCAATTGCACTTTAAATGTCTAGGTTTTTAAAATTTGAGTCAAGAATACATCCAGATGAAATAATGAAAAACTCAGCTAAACTTTCTGGTTACTTGATAGAAATAAGCAAAGGTTATCCATCATGGGTTCCATTTGCCATGTAACCCAAAGCCAGGAAACGGGTTTCAAGTGTACAATCTGGAACCAAGGGCTAGGTATCAGAGGTATGAGATCTGTGGTAGGATTCAAGATTCAATGTTACTCAGAATGCCACATTGGCCAGTGCAATCACAGACATGTCCCCACCACAAGAATTAAAAACCCATTACAAGAAAAAAACTTACAGATTGAAGACATAACATACATTGGGCAAAATATAGCACAATGGAGCTCTTGACCACATGACCCATTTTAACCTTTCTGCTTTGTGCCTTTTTAGATATAAAAATCATTTTGTAGAAAAGTTCCTATGACTGGTAACTATAATTCAGTTACCTAAGACAGGAGAGAAAATATTTTTTCTTTCTTCTTCTTCTTCTTCTTTTTTTTTTTTTTTTTTAAGAAGGAATACACTGGGTGTCTGTTTCACAGAAAAGAGCATTTCAAGTATGTAAGTCAACCGTTAACAGAGCTATTACACTCCAGGCCACAGCAGGAAAAATGGAAGGGGCTAGACTATGCATTCTGTAGAAAGAGTACATTTCACAACATAATAAATAAGGGCACTGATTTATACAACCATTCTAAGTAATACTGACAAGGGACAATGCTCACATCAGCACCGTCCCACAGAGAGAAAAATCAAAAGTACAATTCTTGCCCCTAAAGCCACAAAATATACAAAGCCTTTGTATCTGCTTGTTATGAAGTATTTTTATCTGCCAAAAGTCTTGCAAACTCAAATACATCTTGGCAAGTTTGAATAACCAGCATGATAATTCTTTTGGTATAAAAAGGTAAGAAAAACCGTAGTATGAAAATTAATAACACCAGTAGGAGAAAGCTCTTGTACAAATAGAGATTTAAACACACGAGTGACTTTTATCTTACCTAAAGGAAAAAAGTCAAACTCTTGACTGTTGGAAAATAATTTTCATATTTACCAGCTCTAGATAAATATATTACTCTAATGTATTAGTCATCTTCAGTATATAGTATATAACTCACAAACTGTGAGTGCTATGACCCCCAGACCTTTCACAGAACGAGCTACCAGCTACAGCCCTGTGAGCAACCTTCAACTGTAGATGCAGTTAGTACTCAGACAGGAGAAGTGGAACTGGCTAAGCTGTGTGAACAACACTACCATCAAGGAGTAAAGGTCACAAAACCACCTTCTTCCTGGTTTGCTTATGTACTGAACTACATTTTTCTACCTTGATAGCATCAGTTAAGCATGAAATGTCTTCATTTTAATGCATTTTATAAGTAACCCTGTGTTCTCCTGGGTTTTGATGAATTTACTCTTGAAATGTAGATAATATGAAATGTCCAGACTATTTACAAAGTCTTACGCATGGGTAACTTGTAGCTAATAGGAAATATTTTTATGTGGATTTTTAAATAATTTTTTAGGCTGTGGTTTGGTTTTTCTTTTCCAACTAAAACTTGGAAGTGCAAAAAAAATAGAAGTATATTAAATAATGTAAATATATCTTAAATTATATAAATGGATGTAAGCTGCTCACCTATAATATACAATGTGGAGTCTATCTTAAGCATTGCTATTGAGTTAGTGCAGTCTTGGTTTAATTTCTTTACCTGAAAGTAACAGAGAGTACTATACAAAAAGGTAGGTACAGTCCAGCTGTCTTTAGCTCTCTGCTCTCTGTATCACAAGCTTTTATATATTCTCTTCTAACATAAATATCTCTAGACAAAACTTAGAAAACAATATAAAGAAAAATAATGTTTTGCTTATTGTATATATATAAAAAAAATTACCACCCTTTAAAAGTTCTAGTTGCTTCTTTGTGGAGGAATCCTATTGCTAAGGTATTATTATCAATGTGACAGAGAGTGTGACACAGAAGTCACCTGAGGGATGCCACAGCAGAAACAAGGGAGGGGAAGGGCCTTCTCCCCTTGGGGTGGGCAGTGAGAGGAGGGAGACCTGGCAGCCACAGCAAAGCCTCGCAGTGGTCAACATTCCCTCTGAGGATGGTTCATGTCTAATTCCTTTATTCCCACCTGTACTGGGGAGGGTTTGAAAACTGCCATCGCTTTTAACCAATCATAAACCCCATATCTAATAATCTTACAGTTGACAGAGAATGTGTCTATTGAGGTTGGGGGTGAATGAACAAGAGAGTCTCTAGATGTCAGAATTTAAAAAGGGAGTAAATTACGGCTAAATTAAAATTGACATCCCTAAAGAATTCATCCTTGGAAAATGAAAATTCACAATGTCCTCTAGCTCAGTTGTAGGTGTAACTTACTTTAGAAGTAATGTTTTTTTTTCAATTTTTCAATTAATAGCCTATCAATTCATGTAAAATTAGAAAGATTATATATCAAATAAGCTAGGAAGTTATGTTTGGGTAATTTATATTAAAATATAAAAATAATTAAAAATATTGTCAGATTCCTGACAATAAATCACTGGAAAAAAAATCTTAGTATAGAATAATTCAAATTTGGAGGTCAAGAACATATTCCCTTTTCAGCAACTATTTTTAAGGGATTTTGAACCACATGAAAATCAAGATAAGTTATCATAAGATAAAGAGATCAAAATCTAGCAAAAATATGCCTGCTTTCAGAGTTCAAATGGCACACTCACTTTTCTAGTTCTTTCCTTTTTTTTTTCTTTTTGCATACCTAATGACTCACTTAACATGCATGGGCTGCTATGTCCCTTCAGGCATGAAGTATGTCCACAGGATACACTGCTGGTACAAGAAAATGAAAGCATACAAGTTGAAGGAGATGGCCTAATGTTTATCTCGGTACATGTTCTTCTGAAATGGTCAGTGTGAATTAAGTCATGAGCAACTGAGCAAGAACAAACTAAGCAACGTGTGGGACCGGGGAAGCTTAATGTCCCCAAGGGCTGGAGAGTGGCCCCAGGAGTCTCACGAAGTGGAAGACTCCAGAAGCAGACCCGGAGTGAATCTGAAGTTCTGCATTTAAAAAGTGTACCTATTATTGTGTATATATGGGTGAGGATGCCGTGGTGGGAAGATGGAGGTCAGAGGACAACTATGTAACTGTTTCTCTCTCTACCTGTGGATGGCCTCTGGCAGCAAACCTGTTGCCAGACCTGCTGAGCCCTCTTGTCAGCTGCAACAGTCTTGTCAGCTCCAACAGTCTGCACTGCTGTAAGCTTCCAGATAACATGGATGCTGACTGATGGCCCATGGACCACAGACGGAGGAGCAGTGATGCTGGTTCACTGCTGTCAAATGAAATATTTTTGCGATGGTGGACATGTTCTACATTTGTGGTTACAGGGCACTCAAAATGTAGGTAGTGCAACTGATAAACAGAATCTCTGTAAGAAGAAACCTCCATTTAATATTCACAGGTGTCCAGTGGCTAACAGGCCAGACAGCGCAGATCTGATCTGGACGTCCACTGTTTCCATCTTCTCAACCACAGCAGGGTCTCCAAATGATCTAACCCACCAATTCATCCCAACTGTCTAGCAAACTGAAAACTTACTTAATCCCCTCTGACATTTCGCCATGGGCTAACTGATGGAGAAAGATGAGCAGAAGACAGCGAGGGTATGCGTGGACTTGAATGAGAACTGCCTAGTCACCTGGAGAACACCCAGCTCTGTTCTCTTCCTGGGGTGGGGGGAGTGCACATGAAATGCTTTGGAGGAGAAAAGAGCGAGCTAGAGTCGGGGGCACACCTGAACATCTCTCTCCACTTAAGCGAGGATCAGCACTCTGGAATGACTAGATCCCCGTGAGCATCCTCGTGCTGAAACCTCATGTAAGAGCATCTCTGTGATGCTAGCAGAGACGAAGGAGTCTTGGGAGTACACCGCTGGTAAGCCAGGGTCAGAACTGACTGGAGTCCAATCCAGACTCATGAAGACATGGATTAGAGAGAGAAATGTTCACATTGGACAAAATCATTCATCCAAACTGTCATCTTAAAGAATTTCCATCATCCCAAAGCCATTCCACTTAAAGTTTTCAGATTACCAAACACAAACAGCCAATCATTGTGCACCCCTAGGGCAGAAACCATTAGAATGCCTTTCCTGTTGACAATGATGCATTCAGGAGAAGATGAAAACTCAGTATCTTTATACACTGGAGTCTTCTCCCCACCCCCATCCCTTTCTCTTGAACAATAATCTGGGGAGAGCTCTGGGATGATTATGGTTTCACAGGAAAAGCTGGCAAGGTACCCACCACGCAGTATATAACAGGGACTTCACAGGGGTGAAGTCTAACATTGAAATTACTAAGCGATTGGTTTAGTATCAGCTCAAAAGCCTTGATGGGAATTATCTTTGGAAAGTGTCCATTGTGCACAACTTAGGTAAAATATAAGACATATTTATATGGGCTTGTCTGTTGAATCCCTTTGTGTTTGCCCTGCTATGGGTGAAGCCAAGGCCCTGGCCAGTCCTAAGCAAGCACTTTGCCACTGAACTTCATGGCAGGCCTTCATTTATTTTTAAGGTATTTAAATTTTGGGATTTTTTTTCTAGTAAATACTGAAGTTAGAAGTAAAACTAAAATACTAAGTACTGGGCAAATTATTGTCTAGAAAGTACCAGGGATACTATATGTCAAAACAATATGTCAGTAAGTGCATACATGCAGGTAAAGGCTCATGGCATGTGTGTGCACATGTATGGGTATGTTTATCTGATAAGCACCTAGCAGATAACTTTTTCAAAACTGTCTCCACAGCAACCCTGCTTACTTTTCTTATACATAGAACTTTCAAATATTACAATTGATTTTTGGCATATAATGACCAGAAAACAAAGATTTTT
>NW_022196915.1:65069925-65118557 GCF_008632895.1 Mastomys coucha
TACTTTTTTGACATGTATACCTTTGGCTTTCAGATACTTGATAACTCTATTGAGTGACACTGACACATAATGATTTAGAAAAAAGGAAATGACATCTACCTGATAGACCATCAAAATGTGAGATAATAATACCAAGAGCCCTTAAGAAGCAGGATGAAATCCCGGCTCTCCGTGAGCTCCTGCCAATATTCACCTCAGCTAGTCCACCAGAACTCAGGGTAGGAATCTCAGCCAAGACCTTGAACAATCCCTGGATGGCAAGTCTTACAAGTGCAAGCAGAAACTCAAAATGGTTATTAAATTGAAATGAAAAAAAAATGGGAACAAAATGTGAGAATTTGGGTTTGGAAAGTTGGAATAAGTTTTGTTAGGTGACAGAACATGTAAGCTTATGAAAATGCCCATTAATTCTCCTTATGTGCACACCTGTGGTTTGGGACGGGCAAATAATTTAGTTTGCCTAAGATGTATGTCATTTGTTGATCGTGGCACAGATGAACATTCCCAGAATCTTAAGTATGAAATACTTACTCAAAAGTGCCCTGGTTAACTAACCAAAAAGTGCTTGGGTAGTTGGGTGGTAATAAATTAAATTTCATTATAATAGACGTTAAAGCTATTGAAATATTACAATAATATATATGACATGCAAGAAAAAGAAAGACAACTCAAGCAAGGAACATCGTGCATCAGATCTGCATCAGTCATAGCGTGTGATGGGTTGGTTTCACCATGGTTTTTGACCAGTGGATAATGGGAACTTGGGGTGAAAAACGTAAAGTACAACTCCTATCTTTCTCTCCTAACCAGTGGCTTCTAGGGAGGAGTCAACACCTTCGCTATGAAGCCTAAGAAGTTTGCCAGCTGCACACGGGTAACACAGCTACAGGTGCACATAGGAGCCTCCTGTGCGCCCAGATCTAAAGACACCGGATGTCGGGCAAGCAAGTCCACTTTTTAGACAAGGCAATTACGTCTGATCCTTCTTCCACCACTGTGAGCATTTTTTAGCATGTCAGGTTTGCACAATGAGAACATGGCTTTGTGGAATGGTCTTTTTTTTTTTTGGCACAAAAACTTATTTTCTAATACCTCAAATCAAAACCTTCACCCACAGCAAAATATCAATCGAGAGAGGTGCTCCAGAGGTGCTTATCTGTGCAGTAAACGGCAAGAACAGCCAGCGCCTTCCAAGGACTCTGTATTGAGTGGCGAGGACTTCTCTTCCAGAAATAGCACCAGTGTGACCACACCTCAGAACAAGTTGGGAGGGTTCCGTTCAAGCTCTTTAATTCCCTGGAGAATTCGCTTCATATGACCCACTTTCGGGATCCCCAGGTCCTGAAAAGATAAGAGAAGATATTAATAAAAAAGGAAAGATAGAAAGAAAACCAAAAGTGATAGGAAGAGAGGGAGAAAAAAGAAAAGTTTACCAATAAGCATTTCAACTAGTAATTCATACAATTAGTATTAACTTCATTTTATTAACAGTTCATACTGGTCGGCTCTGGAAGTGACAGCTACACAACTAAGTAATCAAACAAAAATACCATGATACTTAAAAATGATTCGTCAATAAAAAGATACCATGTCCCATGCAAGTTCCTTTTAAAAGTGATATTTTCACGAATTATGTACAGAGAGGGAAAGTATTCAAGAGTCAAAACTAATATGGTCTCTCTCTCTCTCTCTCTCTCTCTCTCTCTCTCTCTCTCTCTCTCTCTCCCTCTCTCTCTCTCTCTTTCTTTCTCTCTCTCCCTGCCTCTGTCTCTCCAAAAGACTGGCTCTTTTGCGATCTGAGGTAAATGAAGAAGGATAACCAGACTTTTATGACACAGGTTTTTATCATAATGTGCGTGCACACACACACACACACACACACACACACACACACACACACACTTCTTTCTTTCCTTGCCTTTTGTAGACAAGGCTCTGCTAGCTTATCCAGCTTACTCTTGGACTTGATGATCCTCCTGCCTCAGCTTCCCAACCTTTGGCATTATGTGCCACCACACCCAGGTCTTGAGCTCTATTTAATCTTGGGCTATACTAAACTTGAGCTTGAGGCCTGCTAGGCATGATGGTACATGCCTGAAGTCCCAGGATTTATTAGTCAAGGGTTGGTGGAGGTCAACAATTTCAAGGTCATCTTTGGCTACATAGCAAGCTTGGGACCATCTTGATTGGGCTATAGGATGTGGGAAGAAAAAAAAAGTGAGGTTTAATCATAGCAGAAGAGACCAGTGCCCACTACCTATAATTTAAATTTTATTTGTATTTGCATCAAGAGTCCAGATTTGATGAGAATATCTTATTAAGTATTCTTTGAGTGTGCGTGCGTGTGTGTGTGTGTGTGTGTGTGTGTGTGTGTGTGTGTGTGTGTACGTGAATGAGTTTGGCCATGCACACGCCACAGTGACCATGCGGAGTCCAGAGGCCTACTTTTGGGAGTTGGTTCTCTCCTCCCACTTTTTGAGGCTCGTTCTCTCTTGTTGCCCAAGTTACTTTGCAGAGCATCATGGGCTAGCTGGCCTCAGCCCTCAGTGCTTCTAAGTGATGCTCTTATTTTTTTCTCCTATCTTGCTAGACATTCTCCCAAGAAGTTAACTGCAAGATGGGAAATGTCCTAAGAAAGTTCACTCAAGTCTACAGTGTAGGGCTGGATTTATTTTTGAAGTTATAGATGAAGCAGATCAAACTGATTTGAATTACCCATATGGACACAGCATACACACTTTCTCTTACACTTTAGAGCAGTAATAATAACCATTCTAAATCCTTCTAGAAAACCATTTTTCTATAGCCAGCACAATTCAAGCTTGAGATAATTCTAGAGTAACATTTTTTTTTTTTATCAAACTTAACTGACCCAGAAAAACAAATGTTCTCATGTGCTACCTGGGTGAACGAAATTAGTCCTCAGGCTATTTCACATTTCTTGGGTATGTGATAAATATCAAACTTGAGGGCAAGCCCAGATTCGTGTCTGTTGCATAGATTTACTAGGTTACTGGGTGTTTTAATGGGGCTGGAGAGTTGGCTCAGTGATGAAGAGGGCTTGCCACTTTGTAGAAGACGCAAGTTCAGTTCCCAGCACCCACGTCAAGTGGCTTACATCTATCTGTCACTGCAGCCCCAGGGACCCTATAACTTCTGCCGGCCCCCTGGGCACCTGGACACACAGCATACACTTACACAGGCATACACAAAAACAGAATTTCTTTTTTATGCAAAAAGAATGTAAATATCACATTTCACCGTTCCCATTTGAACAAGAGGACTTATTCTTCAGACTTTGCAATGATACTCCGCTTATAAACTATCTTATCTTATTTTAGGCCATACAAGCCCTGCTTTCTCCAGAACACAAACTTTACCTTTGATATTCTCCTTAGAATGACTGCTCTGGTACAACGAGGGGAACGTTTTCTAGAGGGTAACACAGTTACGCTGGCTCTGTAGCCACCGTCCCTTTACTCTGACCAATTCAGTATCTTCTCAGCTTCCAGCTGTTTAGGTTGTGCTAGGCATCGACGGAGCTTGCATTTCAGCAGGCATCGTGTACTCGTCTCACTGTCTACTTACTTCTGATGTGCATGTGTGTGTGGGGGGGTTATGTATGTAGACACATGTGTGGTTTGTTCATGCACGTAAAGGCCAAAGATCAGCACGGAGTGCCCTTTTAATTTGCCTTCTCCGAGCCCAGGGATCATTGGCTTGGCTAGATTCCTGCCGAGGCTCCATCTCTCCAGACCTTACTGTCATTATCATATTCCTTACCACTGACTTTTTGTTTCTCTGGGTGAATAGACATAATTTTGCCAAAGATTCCTTTGGAGATATTGAGTTATCCTTCTAGCCACCCATATATACAACTCCCTGAGTGTGTGTGTGGAGGGGAGGGGCAGACTCCCACGCTGCCTTTACCATCTTACCCAGTATCCCTACTGGATTCCAGCAGGGGAAAAAAAAAAAGTCACTGCCTGCCTCTTCCTCTGCTAAAGCATGTTAGAAATGTTTCTCTTAGTCACGTTAGGCTGTCAGGTTGTTATCTTCAGTTGTTCAGTAACCTCCCATGTTAACGAGGGGATGTCTACCTAGTCCAAGCTGTGGGAAGGAGTTAACTGGTGAGGGATAGTAAGTCATGAGCACACATCCTCATGGTCAGAAACAGTGCTTTTAAGCAAGGAGGCCAAAGTGGATGGGCCATGGACCAGCAAGGGGCCAGAGACAAAGGGTGAATAAACAGGTATGGCTTTTAGGCCTCCACAGAGATGAATACACTATTCTCATAAGAACGAGAGGCTACTGGAAGGCCCTAAGCAGAAAAGTAATATACTTGATTGAAGACGGCAACATATGGTGGCTCAACATGGATTATAGACTGGAGAAACAGAGGAACAGTGAGATGATCTTCCACAGAAAGATGGGATGTGGGGTGCAGCATGAAGGAAATTGCTGGCAAAGACTGGAGACCAACAATGGAGCAGAATCTACAACGTAGGAGCTTGGCTGGAATGCCGAGATGGATCAGGAAGGGGAAGATGCTAATTCTGACTCTGTGTTTCTCTGCTTCCAGCACTTGAGGAGCTAGGGACATGGTTTAGCAAAATGCAGAGCCGGTGAGGAAACAGAGCAGGAGAGAGACAGAAGATGAGCATCTCTCTTGGGATACGGTAAGATCTATGTCCTTTGTGATGCTCAATATCAGCAGCTGATTGGTAACAGAACCCTAAAGTTCACTAATGAGGTCAAGGTTAGAGAAGATTGTGAATCCCTGACATATGCCTTAAGGGGTTGAAGCAGAGGGTGTGTAGGAGAAGACTCAGCAGTAGGTAGTCCTTTCCCAGCATGTAGGAACTAGTCTATGGGGCTGCCGCTTCTGAAGCTCACACACAGGGAAGAGGGAAGCAGTTAGTTCTCCAGTTCTGTGGTTCTGCGCTCTGGGGGGCTCCTTCTGTAAAGATGGCCTCTTCCTATCACCCATTCCCTATTTCAGAACCAAAAGCCTTAAGTGTCAATACAGATTTCTAAAGTGGCAAGGGGGAGACTGTAACTGGCATAAAAAAATGCAAAGAAAGCAAAACCATGAAAAGTTAATGAGGCTGTTCAGTAAAGTAATCCTCTGGCATCTCCCCCCTCCTCATTCTCTCTCTCTCTCTCCACTCACAGGTCACTCTAACTAATTCAGCTTCTGTGTGTATGCATGAACCTTAACATTTGGCAAATACTTGCTATATTCAATATATGCATATATAAACATCTGTGTTGAACATATATCTGTATATGCATTTACACAACATGAACATGTATGCATCCATGTGTACTTTAAGATACACAAGTTCAGAACACATATGATATGTATACTTTAAGATACACAAGTTCTTTTTGAAGTATACAGTTAATATGTTTGGAGTTATTTAAAATTTATATTGAGGAAAATGTATTTTCTCTATTGCTATAGATGAGCATCTACATAAGACTGTTAAATTGATTGTTGTTTTATATCAAACAACTTTTATAATACTCATTTTTATTGTTATAATATTTTATAAATTTTAAAGAATATGACAAAAAAATACCCTATCAATATGTACTACATTTGTGAATATGTATATCCAAAAAAATCAATAAACTTTCAAAATAAAAAAAAAAAGAATCTCAAAAAAAAAAAAAGATACACAAGTTCAGAACATGTATGATGTAAGCCTCCAGAGTGAATCTAACATAATCCATTAACCAGCAACTGGCCCGTCAATAAATAGTGCAACCTGCCAAGATCACTAGAAGCTACACAAACACTAGCTATAATATGCCACCACAGTTCTGGGCTTGTGGCATGTGTGTGCACATGTGTATACATTCATCTCAAGTTTTGAAGTCAATCTTTGCATCACTTAGGACTAACAGAATAAGTCTTCTATTGTTTTCTTATTATCAGAGCTAACAATGTTTAGATAGGGGCAGCAGTCTCCTTTTGATCTGCTAAAGCACTGTACAACTCTGTAATAAAGATATGAACTTTACACTATCCATTACTTGGGCCAAGATCTCCACTAAACTATGCAGATGAACAAATGCAGAGTTACAAATGCACTGAAAGGTCATAACTCTACGCATTCTAGAGCATTATCTGCCAGAAAGGGATTGTGTCACGATGTTATTTAGCGGAGCTGTAAAGCGGCAGCATGCTGTGAGAAAATATAGCAAACTCCCACCATGCATGGTCTTCTGCATGTGTGTGCCCATGGAAGCCAGAAGCTGATGTGTGTCTTCCTCCAGCACTCACGACCTCACATTTTGAGGCAGGGTCTCTGGTAAAGTTTAGAGATCATTGTCTAGACTGGCTGGCCAGAGAACTCTAGGGAGTGCTCCTGTGTCTCCTCACCCCCACTGCTGAGGTTTAAGACGCATGCCGCTGCGCCTTGCTGCTGCTGCGCTGCTGCTGCTGCTGTTTGCACGAGTGCTGTGACTGACCACAGGTTCCCAGGCTTGTGCAGCAGGGCTTTAGTGACTGAGCCATCTCTCCAGCTCCTATCATTCTCGTTAAATCCTGGGCAGAATAATCCCGCTTACGCTAGTCTACTGCCGAGTCTGTACACAGAGACTAAAGTGGAACTGCTGCTCGTTATCAATGAGGGTTTTCCTGCTCTGGCGTATGACAGAGAAAGCAGCTATACATAGTTTTAGCCCCATTTACTAAGACAATAAAGCATTTCCTTTTGAGACTAATATGATACTAACAATGTGCCATGGAAAGGAAGTTGTGATACACTGTGTAGTTATTTATGTGATCTTCAAAGTACAGCTTAGAAGCACAGAAAAATCAGAGGACTCTAAATTATCACTGCTGTCTCATCTGTAACCTCATATTGTATTTTGCATTAATTTTTAGTTAACCTTATATTCCATTCATTTTTAGTCTCTTCCAACAACAGTCCATCCATGCAGCTGCAACACTATGAGGTGGTAGAAACATGACCCACTTGAAAACGTGAGGACAGGGACAGCCACACCAGTGGATACAAAGACAAGTTACGAGGTGCATGCTGTGCTTCTGCTGTGAGAGTCAGAAAGTGGTCCCGACACAAAAATACTGCTGACATCCTCACTGCAGAAGCACACGACGACGTCAGACTACAAACAAATGTGAGAGATGAGCGCACAGTTGCATAATGCAAGCCAAGCCGAAAGCACATGACAGAGGACTCACAGGAGAAAAGATTCTGCATTGCACGAAAAATGTCGAAAGCCAAAGAGAAGCGCAAAGAAAAAAATACCTTAAGATCTCGTCTTTCCAGATGCAAAAGTTCAGCCCCTCTGACGTCATGACGCACGAAGATTTCTTTGTACTCTCCCAAATTGAGCAGATCCAGCCAAGCAGCAACTTCCTCTGTGCCCCAATTCTGAACTACCAAAGTTAAGAGCAAAACCCCCTTAATGTCTACAAGCGCGATGCATTACAAAGCAAAGTCAGCCAGAAAACCGAGACAGACAGCAGGGGGCGCTAGCAAAGGGACTGCGAAAGCGGATGCTTCGACGGCTCCTTGCCCCTCCCCATGCAGGTTACAGACCGCCAATTATTCAATTATGAGTAATCAAACATGGGTTCCACCTGCACCCTCGCCTCCCTTGCCTTCAGCCATAGTCCAGCTTCTCATCAAAACCACACAATGTGCGTTAGGGCACTAATTTTGCACCACTAGGTTCCATGAAGCAAAAATCAGAACGCTCTCCAGTGCCTTTCCTTAAGACAGCACGTGAAAGTGTCAGCAATGAACCGCAAATAGATACTGATCTGGGCTATTTGTTTTTACTACTGATATGCTTTAAGTCTTGCAGACTCTAAGTATTGCCTCTACAGACTCTGTTACTGATAACTGCAACAATAATTAATAGCCACAGAGCACTACTTCAATGTCATCAAAAAACTGTTCAGGCTACTGCCCAAGACTAGTTGGATTATGTTACTTTTCAGTATGGATAACTGACTGTTCTTCCAATTCTTTCATCCAAAGACCTACCCCCTTTTTTCCCCTGTGTTTGGTTTTTAAATATGCCTCAATAACTATTCCTGTAGATGTAAGACTGTTAGATGTATCACTGTACATCCTGTAGTTGTATCACTGTTTATAAAAACCATAGGGCTAACTCAGAAGAATTTATAAAATTCTCCTAAGAATGTATGAAATTCATCTAAGAACTTATAAAGTGATTTCATTACGAACGGCAGATCTAGACAGAGAACTCCCAAGGCACTAGAACAGATGGCGGAAAGCTAACCTCTAAGGGAAGGAGCTAGAGAGAGCAGCAGGGTGCCGAAGACCTCATCTTCGCTGAGAATGCAAGTAGCACCGCTTTGGCTTTGGTATTTATTATCAAAGGGCGGAACTGTGTCCTTAAAACAGAAAAAAAAGGGGATCTGGAACTTCAGTGAAAACATATATTTAGCAAGCGGAGTAAAAGAGAATGTCTATGCTCCCCTTATCAAAGACATCTGGATTTTTAACTCTGAGAAGAAAAGGAAGTTATTCACTGATGTCTGAAGCAGCTGTTGAGAAGATAAAAGGCACTTTGAATGGATACATTGACTCAACTGGTCAGAACAGAAACAACTCAGTGATTTCTCCTCTTCTCCTTCCATTTAAAACCACAGATTCTCACCAAGAACTGGACATACTGAGTAAGATATGACTTGCATGATTCAATGTGCCATCTTAACCGCTTTAAAGTATACAATTCAATGATACTTAGTATACAGTGCTGGGAAATGCTTATCACTACCTAGCTCTAGAGTAGTCCCCGCCCTCACCAGTAACTTTTTGACTAGTTATTTTTCCCCTCTGCACTGTGGGGCCACCTACCAGGCTGTGAACTTGTTTTCTGTTTCTGAGCCTTTTCCTTTTTAAACTTTGGCACTATGCGAAAGACTGTGCTTTTGTTGTTTCTTTTGGTGCAATCCATAGGAGGCTCCTGCAAAATTCAAACAAACAAAAAAAAAAAACAAAAACAAAAACAAAACAACACTCTGTTAGCAAGTTTAAACTAAGAATGGTGTCCTAGTTAGGGTTTGTATTGCTGCGATGAAACACCATGACCAAAAGTAACACAAAGAGGAAAGGTTTTAAATTTCAACTTATACTTCCATAT
Source organism: Mastomys coucha (assembly GCF_008632895.1). Taxonomy (NCBI): domain Eukaryota; kingdom Metazoa; phylum Chordata; class Mammalia; order Rodentia; family Muridae; genus Mastomys; species Mastomys coucha. Next base: position 65,079,079 of record NW_022196915.1, read on the forward strand.
TACATATAGTCTATCACCAAGGGAAATCAGGGTAGAAACCTGGAGGCAGGAGCAGATGCAGAGGCTATGGAGGGGTGCTGCCTAGTGGCTTGCTCCTCAGGGCTTAACTCAGCCTTCTTTCTTATAGAACCCAGATCCCCAGCCCAGGGGTGGTGGCCTTACCCACAAGAGGCTGGGCCTTTCCTTGTCAATCACTAATAAGGAAAATGCCTTACGGGCTTCCCTACCGTCCAACGTAGAAGGTACCTTTTTTAACCGAGGTTCTCTCTTCCCAAACCACTCCAGCTTGTGTCTAGCTGACATAAAACTAGACAGCACAAATGGGTTCTGAATACTGAACATGTACTACTCTACTAAATGCCCATGTTCACAAAAAGGTCCTTTCTCTCTTATCAACAAAATATTTCAAAGAAGTATTCAACCTTCATTTCCCTGACATGTCTTTTTTCAAACGTAAGTTCAAACTCTAAAGTCTTACTGTCCACATTCGGTAGGCTGGATCTGACATACCTCATTCTCATTGGGGTGTAGGATGTAATAAAGCCAGGGGATCTCCGTTAACTTCCGAAGCTCCATCTCCACAGAATGTAAGGCAGTGGATACCAGCTCTTCATGAGGAGACTCCAAGTGCTAGTCACCAGCAGGGGGAGAAAGCAAAACAAAGCGAGACTCAGTGACCAACTAGGCCCCCCCTTGGAGCATCTTCCCTCTGATAACGAGCTGGTTGCTTTTCTCCTAACTCCTAATCCCAAAGTCCATATATGTAACTGGTGCGACTGAATAATCTGCCCTCCAAAACTGCTGGGTTTAGTGTTTCTTGGCCCTCACATCCACCCCTTCCCTCACTCTAACTGCCCCTTCACTGCTTACAAGCACATACTTGTCAACCAGCCTAATTGTCAAAATTATTCTGACTTACAGACTTGTTCCATAAACAAATTAACAATTTTAAAAACTAATCATAACCAAATACCCATCATATAATAAGCACACACAAATACACACACACACACACACACACACACACACACACACACACACAGATATCCTGGCAAATCAAAAGAAGACGTTTTAGGGAAAAACGAATCTCCAAAAATTTTATGTTGAAGAACTATTATGACAATCAGGAGAGAGCCAAAGGGCTAGTAGTCTGGAACTGGATGTGACAACTTTAAAGAGAATACAATTGCCATTTGTTATTCACTGTAACGTATCTGAGTTAGTTACTACGATGGGCAGAATTGGAAGGCAGTCAATGAGATTCTCGTCGTGCGTGGTTACTAGCTATACAAATTTAGGGCAGGGTAACTGCCTAAAGGCACCGTAGTTTTCTCTGTTAGAAACAGCACAATGCAACTTGAGTATTCCTGAGAATTCCTGCAGCTACTCAGTCCCTTTCTAGTCTCGTTTAAACCCCACAGTGCCGGCGCTGATGGTCACAGAATTTTAGAAAATTCTGACATTATCATTATTGTCTATTATAAGCATCTTTTTGTTGTAGATTCCCTGTAATATTGAAAATATCTACCTCCCAGTAGTTAATAAAAATAAGATTTTCCACCCTATTGTATGACATTTACCATTTTCTTTGAATATAAGAATGTATATCTGATAAAATTGATTACATGGTATTTCATAATTGCTCTGAAAGTAAAGTGACAAATAAACTTTGGTGCTCTTGAATATAATAAATTATTATCACATTATCATTAAGACTTTGGGTAAAATTTACTGGGACATGTTTCAAACCAAAAATCTATGTTTGAAGATCAGAGAGGATTTTGAAGAAACAGAGGGTGAGAGCTCTTTTAATATAATATAATCACTAAATATAATACCTCAGAGCAGAAGAGATACTTTTGGTGTAAAGGATAAAGTTATACTTCTATTTCTTATCATAAATGACCTTAAAAGTTTTTCAAGTGACATGAAAAACACTCAATTTGAAAACTGGAACCTTAATCATAGCCCACAGGATTTCTGGTAGGCTTATTTTGGAAAAGCAATATAAGATTCTGGTTAACAAAAACGATATCAGCAATAGCTAAGGCAAGGCCTCCACTGATCCCACCCACAAGTGACCAATAGTTCTTCCTACTAGCTCTGCGTTGCGTGAGTGGAGCCGGTCACCCTGTGGCCCAGGAAGCTGTGTTTCGGTTCCCTGGGAGGTGATGAAGAGAACTGGACCCAACAGAGCCTCTGGGTATCTTAAGCAGAAAGGAGACTCTGGTGGCGCATCCTGCTGGACCACAGTCACAGCCCAGGACACCAAGCTCCAGCTCCCCAACCACCACTTCACATGCTATGTCGGTAATGACTTTCATAATTTTACGTCGGTTTATATTTGCCCAAACAGATACGACTACTATGACAAGAAATGCTTTGGAATCATTCAAAGAGACACATAGAAGGGAAAGACAGCTAATGTATTAGGCCTTCCACAAGCCTAACTCCAGGTGGTCACAAGATTCAATGTCAGAACATTCAAAAACAATGCAGGTTTTTTTTACAGAAAGGGCTGTGTTTATGTTCCAGGCCTCTGGGCTTTAGCCAGATTCACACTTTCTTACACTTGATTTCCAGGACCGAACTGAATTAAAACAGAAACAGCTCTTGAAATACAATGTTTATAGAGCACATCTGGAAGACCACATCGATCATATTTCTAGTATTCACTGGGTGAGGGGTGGGGGTGGTGAGACTGTGATTTCTCCTAAGTTTGTACAAGTGTGAGTAGCTGAGGAGTGGCTACTATATTATAGCTCACATCTCTCAAAGCCGAGAGAGGGATGGTGTGAGAAGATGGTGACCTGGATGATAGCTCTAGAGTTTAGCATTGCTTTCCTGAAGGCAAAAGTCTGACAGAAAGGAAGGTCCAACAATGGAGGTCAGGGGTCGGCTTAATACACTAATGAAGCAAGGCTTAGATCCCTATCCCACCATCTGGACGACTGTCGGCATGAGCTTCAGGTGTCAACTTGACACAAACCCAGAGTCACATGGGAAAAAGGAACCTCAGCCGAGGAACTTCCTCCATCAGATTGGCCTGTGGCATATCTGTAGGGCACTTTCTCAATTGCTAATTAATGAAGGAGGGCCCAGCCCCTGGTGGGCAGTACCATACACAGGCAGCTGGCTCTGGGCTGTTGGACTTGAGCTTGGAAGCAGGCCAGGAAGCAGGATTCGGTTCCTCTGTGGTCTCTGCTTCACTTCCTGCCTCTGGGATCCTGCCTTGACTTCCCTTGGTAAAGGATTCTGACCTGGGCGGTTGTAAGATGAAATGACCCCTTTCCTCTCTAATTTGCTTTTGGCCACAGTGTATCACAGGCAAAGAAGCAAACTAGAACAGCCATTGATCATTTCTTTTTCTTACCAAAGGAACCCTGCCAACTAGCAAGGACTCTGTTTCATTATAGAGCGCCTTGACGTTGATGGCTATTTCAGTGGCAGTATCTCTCGTAAGACTCTAGAAGAGAATAACAAAGATATATATTTCCACATTAAATTAAGACCCCCTTACCAGTAAATTCTGTAAATTGTATTCTCATTGTAAGTGATTCTCAAAAGAAGTACCAAAATTCAATAACAGATTCAAAATTTTGTACATAAGTTTGTTAATAAGGTTATCTCTGTTAATTAATAAGTCATAGAATCAAAAGAATGAATATATATATACACACACACTCAGGATCACATCTCCTATCTATAAGTATATATATGCTAGAACCAATAAATATACTGCTATAAAAGTTAAATCAAAGAAAGTTGTGTCTTGAAGGAGGGAATTATCCAATTACACAGGCGATCTCTGTATATCAAGGATTTGAACAGTGGAGGTTCAGTTATGTATATTTTTGTAGATTTTTGACAATTTGAAAAATCTTGAAGATGAACTGCACAGCTAAGAGATATCAGACAAAATTAAGAAAAGGTTAAATAGGTCATGAATAGTAAAATACAGGCACAGATTAAACAATCAAAATGTAGGTGAGGGGAGTTGCTCATCAGTTAGAAGCACTTGCTGCTGCTACAGGACCTGAGTTCAGTTCCTAGCACAATGTCAGGTGGCCCACAACTGCTGCACTCTACCTTCATGGAACCCAAGGCCCTGGACTCCAGGGGTGGTACCCGCAGTCACCTGCATGTATCCCCACACAGACATATAAACACACAGATGCACATACAGAGTTAAAAACAGAATAAATCACTTTTAAAAATGTACTCAGGTACTCACAAAAATAGTGTCACTTTCAGCTGGGGAAAGTGTATGCAAATGTAAAGTGCACTATTAAATCACAATTTGGCAAAATGAAGAATGGACTTCACCATTGTAAGCATTTCTGGTGCTCTCGTGGTGATCCACGTATCGACGGTATCTGCTTAAAGTTCTAAGTGGCATAACTCATCTCTGCCTGAGCAGTTTTCCAGGTAATTCTGTGCTGCAGTAAAAGTGCATTCCCATGATTCTCGACTATCTTCTGCCATATGTAATATATAAAATATGTGTTAAAGAGCTGGAGAGGTAGCTCAATGGTTACAGGCACTGGCTGCTCATCCAGAGGATCCAGGTTCAATTTCAAACACCCACATGGCAGGCAGCTCACAATCATCTGGAACTCCAGTCCCAGGAGATCTGATGCCCTCTTCTGGCTTCCAAGGGTACCACATACATATGGTGTACATACATACATTCAGGCACATACTACATACTCATACACTAAAATAAAATAAATAACATACAAATAAAACATAAATAAGTAAAATCACAAAAAAGTGTGTTTAAGTAACATTTTAACATTACTGGTCAATAGCAGACAATTATGGTAGTCAAGCTGTGGGAGAGTCAAAGGTTATACACAGATTTTTCTCCTGGGCAGGGGGCTTACCCCTCCACTGTGTTTCAACTGCAGTTCTATCTGTTTTCGCTCCATGGTTCCAAATACATTGATTTTTGAGCTTTAACCATGCTCAGTAACATTTAGTAGAACACTAGTTTGGGTAATTTCAGTTGAGTAATTAGAAGAGTAAAATAAAGGTATCAGCTTTTTCTAGACTCCTATTGCACAGTAGTTCACATTCCAAGAGTTATAATTATACCCACTCCATTATCGACACATGCATTAAAAACTACAGAAGCGTCAACTTAACAATTTAGCGAAAAGTGAAGCAGGGTATCAGAGTCAAACCAGGAAACGACTGAACACCTCCAACCGAGCTCCTACGATCGATCATTCTAGGTTTGTCTTTCCTTTTAGATTCGGGGGGAGAGGGTAAATCACGAGGAAGAAGGAAGACAGACAGATGAAAAGTCTGGCCTGTGGAATGACTCAGCAGGAAAGGCACTAGCCACCCAGCCCGATGACTCAGTTTAATCCCTAGAAACCACATGGGGGAAAGGGAGAATTAACTCTTGTAAATTGTCTTCTGCTCTGTGGCTATCTTCCATCCCCCAAATGAATGAATGAATGAATGAATGAATGAATGAATGAATGGAAAGAAGGAAGAGAGAAGAGAGAGAGAGAAATTAATTTAATAAAAGCAGTAGAAAGACTTGAAAGAAGATGCCAAGGTGACGCATGATTGCAAGTGAGATAGAAATGGAGAAATTCTAAGAACAGGGAGATGATGGATGGATGGGTGGACAAATGGACGGACAGACGGATGGCAAGAAAAGGCAAACAAATCCGTGGCCACAGACTTGTTGCAAGCTTGTTCTTCCTGAAGAGCCTGTGAGCCCTAGATTAGAGTCTTCTGGGATGAGCAAGCCTCAATGGAGAACCTGCAGGGCTGCCTACTGATGTGGGGGCCCCGCCCACTGTGGGCGGAGCCGCCTGAATGGAGGCGGGTTTTGGGAGGTACAAGGCACTTGAAGCTGAGCCTGAAGAGCAAGGCAGAGCGAGCAACATTCCTCCCTGCCTTCTTCTCTGGTTCCTGCCCAAGTTATAAGCTGACTTCACGGTGGACTGGGATGGACACAAGTCAGCCAAGTAAGAAATGAAGTCTTCCCTCCCCGCGTTGCTTCTGGTTACAGTGTTTTAACCACAGCCACAGAAAGACACCGCTATCTTTCACAGGGAGTGTCTCTACAGTATTTTACAGTAGCTGAAATGCCCAAAGAATCTGTGGAATGAGAATTTACCATGAAATCCTCACCTCCGGGAAGCGTGGGTTGGCTTTGTTCAGGGCATGTGAGCACGCATTCACGGCGTGAGCCAGCTCTTGCTCCAGGAGACAGTGAATCGTGGCCGCGTCACAAATCCTAAAGGGAAGAATCAGACAAAATAAACACTTTGGGGTATCACTGAACACTAGCCTTTTGAAGAGTGTCCCCTGGCCTGGAGAGAGCAGTGCTGGAAAGAGGGAAAGGCTGCAAACAGTGGAGCTTCCACGTCCACTTCTTGGGTTTCCTGTGATATTGCGCTTGAGCCTAGGACTTGAACTTACAAAGCTGCTGTTTTATCAGCTGTACTCCAGAAATTGATCTTTCACTCTTTGAAATTTCAAATGCAGCACGCCAGGGCACAACTTACATATTCAATACCTACATGCTAACCGTTTTATTACATACATTATAACATTTAATGTTCAGGCGTGGTGGCACACATCTTTAATCCCAGTACTTGGGAGGCAGAGGCAGCCGAATTTCTGAGTTCGAGACCGGCCTGGTCTACAGAGTGAGTTCCAGAACAGCCAGGGCTATACAGAGAAACCCTGTCTCAAAAAACCAACATATATATACATGTATAAACATTTAATGTTCACAGCCTATGATGATACACTTTCTCAAGTCCTCAGATGAAAACATGGAAGCTCATAGATACTGAATCTGTGTACTGAGTGGCAGGCTGAGAATTCATTCCCACTTGGTAGATGACAGGTGAGGAGGAGTTGAAGGTCTTGTCACAGCCTCTCTTCCATTCCGAAATTTAGTTCTGTCATACTGGTTCTTATATCTTGTTTGTTTTCTAAGGCAGGGCCTCTCTGTGTAACTCTGGCTGTCTTAGAACTCGCTCTGTAGGCCAGGTTGGCCTCTGCCTCCCAAGTGCTGGGATAAAGTCACGTGCCACCACTGCCTGGCTGACTTTTATATCTTTTACATCCGTCAAACTCAGTTTTCAAAGATCTCTCCCCTTTCTGTCTAGAAGGACAAGTATGTGTTGTCTCTAAATCTTTGGACTATATTGCCAGAAACTATAACTGTTGGTTCTGTCTCATGACGTGTGGGAACATGGCTCATGTTCAGACTTCTTCCAACATCTTACACACAGTGAGTAGTTCCAGGGCAACAAGCGGGTAGTGCAGAGTGTGCGTGTCAGGACACTCGGCATTGTTTTTGAAGCCGTGTAAGATGCAGACTACTGACAGCACGCGTGGAAGACGCGATAAAGGGGGCAAGATACAGCCTAGGCCCTCAGGAGGCAGGTAACGAAATCAGCCAACGCATCCCTCATTAACACCCTAGGTATCAAACCAACTTCAAAGAAGACAACACAACTGGCCAAGACCAGAGTTCTCCCAGCCAAATCTCCGGCAGAAGCCCTTTACCTAGTGATGAGCTCCTCTGCAGCCTGGGAGCAGAGCCGCATCTGTGACACTTCCTCTGTTGCCAGGTCAGGGGCGGGATGGATGTACAGGTTGGTTCGAAGAACTGGCTTCCCAGAGTCACACTTCTGCTTGTCTTCCCAAGACTTCAGGGTGCTTTCAAAGGCCTATTTAAAACCAGAATGGCAAGGAACAGTTACGTTAGACCTCGGAGACTAGCATAACACAACACATGCATGCACACACGCACGCACGCATGAAGAAATACAGCAATATATGGCAGCTAGACATTATAGGAGAGTCAGCTTTCTTTGCTCTACTCTAAGAACTCACTAAATTGGTGAAAGGGATTTTTCAAATCTTTCACTGCATGACATCAAAGAGAGAAAAGTGACCAATGAAGATGATTACACCACTGATGTTCATAAGTGGTGCTTATGTTTCAGTCTTTATCCAATGAGTGATCGATCATAATTTTTATTTCACTTCACTCTTTTACTAGATGGTATGAATACTGTCATCCTTATTAGTTAAGTGCTGACCTTAACTAAAAATACTTATTTTGGGACCAAAGTATGGAGGTGGTTAGAAAGATCAATGGCTGCCAGGGATAAAGTGAGAAAGGAAGAAAGAAGACAGAACACAGGGTAACAACAGGGAGAGCAATGCCATCTAGAAGTGTGTATCGAAGTGTGTGTTGGGGAGGGGGGCAGGGGGTGCGAGTGCATTTGTGTGAATGTGTGAGTGCACATATGTGAAAATGTGTGCGTGTGTGTATATGTTAGTGTGCATGTGTGAGTGCGTGCACCTACATGTATTTTTTTGTATGTATGTATGTATGTATGTATGTATGTATGTATGTATGTGCGTTATGTTTGAAAGAGTTTCACTTTATAGCCCTGGCTAGCCTGGAACTCATTATGTAGACCAGGCTGGCTTGAACTAACAGAGGTTGACCTGCCTCTGCCTCCCAAGTGTTGGAATTAAAGGTGGGTGCCACCATGCCTGGCAGTTAACAATAATATTAATAGATTACCAGTTGTAAAAACTGTGCCACACACTACACGTGTGTACAACATACGAGCGATAGGAGTTTTTGTGTGCCGGGGTGGTGGAAGGAAAGAAATGGGAACAGAAGTTCTATGGACTTGCTGGTCAATTGCTCTGTGAACCTAAAAGTTGTAAAAAACAAAGTACTCACCTTAAAACTGAATAACGGTTCATACTTCAAACTCCAGTAAGCTACATGCTTCAAGCACGATACACAGTGCATTTAAGAGATAATTTAAACTGCTTTCAATGATCTCTACTTTTCATAGTTTCCAACTTTTGAAAATATTTGGTAAAATTCTAGGGGACTGTCCAGAGGACAGAGAGATGGCTCAGTGGTTAAGAACAGGTAATACTGTGACAGAGGACCCAGCACCCACCTCAGGTGGCTCACAGCCACTTGTAACTCAAGCTCCGGGGTGATCCAGGGTCATCTTCTGGCTTGTGTTGGCACCGCACTTAACATGTTTGTACCACACGTCCCCCAACATACAAATAGGTAAAAATCAAAATTAAAGGTACGCACTCTGTCTCTGGTTAGCATCTGCGCTCTGTTTTTGTGCACAATCTTGATGATCCCTGGAGGCTGGACCCATGCTTCACCATCCACCTGCACTGGGACTCCCTCGTCACCAAATATAGTGATTTTTACTGTACGGCACTGAAATGAAGCCAACACATTATTTAAGACCACAGATCAACCTGGGAATCAATGCAGCCTGCATCATCCGGCTTTGTGTTGACTCCACTCAACTCAACAAAACATTATGCTTTACCGCTACAATGACACAGTGAGACGCGGCAGAAAACCAGTCATGACGTTTACACCACCGATGTGCTTTTTAAAGAAGCCAATCAGTGTAGGCGTCTGCAACAGCTTCCCTCTATGATCCTTACCCATGAGATAGGCTGAGCTTTGACCTGAGACACCAACCTGTGCTATCCGGTGGTGCTGCAGTTTGATGACCCTTGACACTGCCATCTGCACACTGTCAAACACTGCGACGACTTCCAGAATCTTGTCATCAAAGGATGGGGCAGCAAATATCTACGAGGGAAAACTATATTACACACATTTCTGCCAACGGTTTAGGTAAAACGGAATACCAGGACCCCAAAGCCGGCCATACAGATATGCCGAAAATATAAGAAAGCAAAAAAGGAAAACATCAGGAAGTAATAATAGCCCAAGGAAATATTCAAGGGCAATGCAAAATAAGAATCATTTTAAAACAGGCTTCAACATCCACATGAATATGATATTCAAACATCTCATAGAGCACTCTGCACCAGCATGTTTCTAAATGATTCATCTTGATATGAATTGTTAAATACTTCACATATAATTGGTAGACATCTTGATAAGATGACCTTTTCAGAAATCTACAAAGGCCCAAAAGTTGGTGCTAAATAAAAAAAATCATGCAAATTGTGACCCTATGTACTTGGGGTGTTTTACAGACACACTTTTGAAGTATTCAAAGCAACACACATTTGTGCTATTACCTCATTAAATAATTTGTTTTAATTTTTAATTATGTGCATATGGGTGTATCTGCATGTAACTATGTGCAGGTGAGGGCAGCTACCTGAAAGAGTATATCAGTTTCTATCATCCTGGCACAGACTAAGGGTCACGTGGGAAGAGAGAACCCTAATCAAAGAATTGCCTCTATCAGACTGGCCTGTAGTCATGTCTCCAAGGTATTTTCTTGATTACGGGTTGATGTGTGAGGGGCTTGCCCACTGTGGGCAGTACCACCCCTAAGGAGGTAGTCCTAGATTGTATAAGAAAGCTAGTTGAGTAAGCCACATGGAGACGAGTCAATTAGTAGCATGGTCCATGTGGCTCCTCTTCAGTTCCTGCCTTGTTTTCCCTCCACGGTCTACTGAGATCAGGACATGGGGGCTGAACATGGTCTACTGAGATCAGGACATGGGGGCTGAACATGGTCTACTGAGATCAGGACATGGGGGCTGAACATGGTCCAATGTGATCAGGACATGGAGGCTGAACACACCCTTTCCTCCCCACGTTGCTGATGGAGTGGAGTTTATCACAGTAGTAGAAAGCAAACTAGGACAGACAGCCTGAGCTGCAGGTGGTTACAGGTGGTACGAGCTGGTGCTGAGTGCCGGGAACTGAACCTGGGTCCTCTGCAGGAGCCCGATGCCCTTAACTGCTGAGCCATCTCTCCAGCTCTGTGCCTCATATTTTAATATAACAGCCTTTCAGGGCACTCTTGAGTATGGAAACAGAAACCTCAAGGGACAAAAATTCTCCGACATAGGTTGCTTTTATGTAAAGTGGATGTTCAGAAAACTGATGCCAAGGATTTAAATTTAGCCATGGCCATGTAGTTGTCCTTACTTCCCGCTTACTGTATGTAACAAATAATTATGACTGGAAAAAATACTCAATCTAAAGGAATACCCTCATTAAAAGTTGTACTGGAGCTATGAGGCCACAAACATGCTGACACTAATATAACTTCTAAATTCTGTTAACAAACCACCTGGATCCAAGTTGTTTCACAGTTAATTACTATGGAAACTTTGTCTCCGTCTTTTAAAGGGAAAAATCAAAAAGTTAAGGTTTAGGGCTGAGGATGTAGGTCAGTGTTTTTGCAGGGTTCTACTAGCCTGTGCAGGGAACTTAGTTCTTATCTGCAGCTCACATACCACATGAGAGAGAGAGAGAGGGAGAGAGAGAGAGAGAGAAAGAGAGAGAGAGAGAGAGAGAGAGAGAGAGAGAGAGAGAGAGACAGACAGACAGACACAGACAGATAGAGACAGACAGAGACAGAGACAGACACACAGAGACAGAAACAGACAGAGACAGACAGAAAGAGACAGAAAGTGGGGAGAAAGATGGAGAAGAAAAGGAGAAGAGGAAGAGGAGAAGAAGAAGATGAGAAGAGGAGGAGGGGGGAACGGAGGAGAAGGAGGAAAAGAAATCGCATCACATGGATGTTAAACAATGAATGTAAAGCCCTTTGAATGATGAGTGCCTAGTGGATACCCAGGAATGTCAACTTTATCTTACTCTACTGATTTCACAACTTCAGAATGTTTGATGGCATGCAGGCAAAAAGAGCAGGTTATATATAGTTCAGTAGAACCAGATATCTATCCACACCACGAGCACTCTACCTTGCATGTTTGTTTAAGCCTCATACTGAAATCAGAGTAAGATTCTGCAGGAGCATGACAATAACATCACTGTCACCCTAAGCCCACTTCAATAGTGTTCTCTTTTTCATTCCTTCTAGAGAAATGGTAGTGGACCACACAAATGTGACTGTGGCTTTTCTTTCCTAATATAGGGAAACATATAAAGAAAATAGAAATAGTACCAAACCATGACAGGGGTGGTGGTACACACCTTTAATGGCAGCACTCTGGGAAACTAGAGTCTAGTCATAAGAGAAAATGTTGAAATAAGATGTTAGGATTTGTACTGGCTGGTTTTATGTGTCACCATGACAGAAGCTGGAGTTATCACAGAGAAAGGAACTTCAGTTGAGGAAGGGCCTCCATGAGATCCAGCTGTGGGGCATTTTCTCAATTAGTGATCAAGGGGGTAGGGCCCCTTGTGAGTGGTGCCATCCCTGGGCTGGAAGTCTTGGGTTCTATAGAAAGCAAGCTGAGCGAGCCAAGGGAAGCAAGCCAGTAAGGAACATCCCTCCATGGCCTCTGCATTAGCTCCTGCTTCCTGATCTGCTTGAGTCCTCGTCCTGACTTCTTTTGGTGATGAACAGCAACGTGGAAGTGTAAGCTGAAAAAACCCTTTCCTCCCCAACTTGCTTCTTGGTCATGATGTTTGTGCAGGAACAGAAACTCTGACTAAGACAGGATTCTACCTCACACCTTCCAAATATTGTAACACATTTATCATGTAAATACTAACATGCAATTAGTATTATAAGGCACACTTTTAAATCTAGGCATTCTGGGAATGTAATTACCACTGAGGACACACACTCCAGCTCCACTATTGCAACTTACATCATCCTCTTTGGTTCCGCCCCAGAAGTTGGTGCCTCCTGCGTAGCTAGGGATGTTCAACACTGCTATGCCTTGTAGACTGGGAAGAGGAATATACTGCCCATCACACTGCAAGGCAAAAAGCTTGGAGGTTAGAATGTCTATGGTCCCAACACTTTGAAGAGGATGCAAGAAGAGCAGTCAGTCATGAACATCCTCAGCTACAAAGCAAGTTCAAGGGCAGCCTGGCCTACATGAAACCCTGTCTCAATAAATAAAACACTTCGAGGTCAAAAAGGGCAACACTGTTGCTTCTGATCTATGGAGACAGGAAGGTGTCCATGGTGCGAGCTTTCTTGTAAATACACTCTTTCACATTATAAAAGGTGAGATACAATGTAATTTCTCCGAGGTGCTAGCTTGCTTGTAGATACACTCTTACATATTACAGAGTGAGTTCTAGGACAGCCAGGGCTACACAGAGAAGCCGTCTTGAAAAACAAAACAAAACAAAACAACAGACATGTAGACTATATCAAAGTCTAGATGTTTCATTTCATTTTTATTATCATTTGTCAGTCTGCATTTCTGCCATGCCGCTGGGGTGTCGGAACACTGCCAATAGACTGTTCAAGGGAGGTGAAATGCAGAGGAGCCAGACTGCATGTCTGTCTTACCGAGTGTATCCGGGAGCTGATTCTAACATCTATCATTCTCAATTATAAGACTTATCAGGGGTTTTTGATTCTGCTTCGACCTTGCCAGTTCTTCTGTCTAGTGGCACAGTTCCACTTGCCCCATAACAATTATTCATTTTAGTGTGCATGAGAACATGCATGTATGCACGTGTGTGCTGGCCAGAGGCTAACTTGCAGGAGCCATTTCTCCCCTCCTACCATGTTGGCCCCAGGAGCTGAACTCTGGTCATCCGGCTCAGCAGCAGGCATCTTTGTAGCCACTTCGAAGGCCTCTCATTTGTTTATCCCCACTTTGAAACATTGTATTTAGTAGGTACTTTGTTATTTAGTAGATACTTTAGTAGATACATTGTATTTAGTAGATTTTTATTTGATTGGTAATAACCAAATATGTCAGTCTAACAAAAAAAAAACTTAACTGATTTTTATACTATTATATCTACATAGCTTATTTAATGTATTAAAAACTTTACTAAAGTGATCCATAGTTTCAGCAGACTGTCAAAGGATACACACCCTCAGGGTCTTTTAAATCAAAGGAAAGAGTTCTAGGTAAGATGCCTTCTTTAAAATTTGGATCAGCAACAAAGACCCCTTCCAGTAGCAAAGGCCATTCAGCCACCCAGGCTGACAAGCAGTCTTTCTGCTTTCACTTTTATATCCAATGCTCTATAAACTATATGCGAGAGTCAACACTGCATTATAAAGCAGCCTTTGGTCAGGACATCGACTATGTGCTAAGTTAGCATTCTGAGCATGCATGAGGTTGGCAAACCCATAAGCTGTTTAGGTTATTCAATGGTTTATATATGCTTGGCCCAGGGAGTGGCACTATTAGGAGGTGTGGCCTTGTTGGAGTAGGTATGTCACTGTGGGCGTGGTCTTAAGACCCTCATCCTACCTGCCTGGAAGTCAGTCTTCCACTAGCTGCCTTCAGATGAAGCTGTAGAACTCTCAGCTCTGCCTGTACCATGTCTGTCTGTCTAGATGCTGCCATGCTCCCACCTTGATGATAATGGACTGAACCTCTGAACCTGTAAGCTAGCCCCAATTAAATGTTGTCCTTTATAAGACTTGTCTTGGTCATGGTTTCTGTTCACAGCAGTAAAACTCTAAGACAGGTTACAAGTATTAAATGGTTTTATATTTGTTTTGTTTGTGTGCTTTGTTTATTAAAGAAAGGATCATTCTATAGAGCCTTGGCTGGCCTGAAACTCCAGGTCTGAATGTGGGCAACTGCCCTACTTCCAAACCAGAAGAGCTAGGTAGGTTTACAAGCATGTGCCACCACACCTGGCTCTAAATATACTTTTTGAGTCTGCCCCTTCCAACCCCCAATTTATGATCAGATTCATCTGTAGGGAGCAGAGGAAGCACTGAGGGAGTAAAATTCTGAGAGACTGTGCATTGCTGACACAGACACAACCTCTTCAAGGACCTCGTAGCCTCAGGTTCTGAGGCATGGCAAAGCCTTCTGCAGGGGACCAAGGGCTAGTCTGGACAGTCTGTGCAGAGAATGTTTACCATAGCTTTCTGCCCCTTCTTGCCTGAAGCTGCACCCTTGCAGAGACAGCACCTACCAAGGTTAGCTAAGCCTGTGTCCTGATCCAGCTGTATGCCATAAATCCCACCTCCAGCTTTATCATTATGTAATAATCCCACCTCCCTGCGCAAGCCTATATGCTGCTAAGATCCTGGGATGCTCAGCTCCTGCAGCTCAGAGCCTGACACCCCGACCCCAGCTTTCAGTCTATGTATCTGTCTGTCATTTCTTCATTCCCTCATGCCCCAATCAAGTCTGCTCCTGGAGCCATGCTGCAACGTGACAGTCATCGTCATATGAGGAACATCTCCCCTATCAAATTATCATTTCCCAACCCACTTCTGTCTTGAGACGATGTTGGCTACTGTTACGCACTAAGGTTAACTGCAATAGTTACAACTAACTGTTCTTAAGGAGTGCGGCCACCTGGGGCCAGGGATCAAAAATAAAGGAACTCATACAATTCATACAAGGGCACCTACACTGCCTTGGGGTGCGGCTGTGGCAGAGAGTCTTGGCAAAAGGTGAACCTTCCTGATTTGTAGCCTTTCACTTCGTAGTTTGCATTGTAAGTTTACAAGCAACCATGAATCAAAGCAGCTGATCTTTAGGACATTTAGTTGATGGTTAGCCTACAACCCACTATTAAGATAATGCCAAGACAACAGTACTCAGTTTAGTTAGCTTGCCAGACCATTTAAGAGCTATAAATTCCTCTGTGTTAGTGATATGCATTAAATAAAAGTATCTGGTCATGAACAACAATATGAACTGACTAGTACCTTCAGAGCTCCCAGAGACTCAACCACCAACCAAGGAGTACACATGGCGGGACTGATTGCTCTGGCAGCATGTGTATAGTAGAGGATTGCAAAGTCGGTCATCAATGGGAGGAGAAGCCCTTGGCCCTGTGAAGGTTCTGTGCCCCAGTGTACGGGAATACCAGGGTTAATAAGTAGGAGAGGGTGGAGTGGCAAGCAGGGGGAGGGGGAGGCAACAGGGGTTTGTTCTTGTTGTTTTTTGTTTTTTGTTTTGGAGGGGAAACTGGGAAAGGAGAAGTCATATGACATGTAAATAAAGAAAATATCTAATAAAAAAAAAGAAAAAAGTATCTGGTCATAAAGGGCAGATAGAAAAGATATATCCTGGACAAAAGATAAAAGAAAATAAATTTATAGTAATTGATAGACTTCAAAGATTCCCAATCATCTTTTTCCTGCTATTGCAAGAGATTAAGTAAATTTTGTTAACCTAAAGTTTCTACTAAAAGTAGAAAAAAAAAAAAAGCCAAAATCTTATTTTTTAACTGACTTGTTAGAAATAATTGGATCAAAATAAATATGTATTTAAATTAAAATGGATGAGCTGCAAACACTATCTTCAAGGATGTTGTAAAAACATTGGGCATTGCAGAACTGGAACATCTGAGGGTAAAAATCCATTATTAAAGACACTGTCCTACTAAAGTACTTTCATGGCTCCACCCAGTGGCCCCAGCTTCAGGAACTGATGGGAATGGCCAGGTTATGCCTCTGGTTTCTAGGCAGAGTCGACACTACCTTTACAATATATTTAACCCCTAATTAAAAAAAATTAGGTCAACTTAGCTCTGCAAATTATCTCTGGAAGATAAACTCAGCTGTCTTTGCTTCCAGGTGAACTCACCTCAAGCTGAACCCTTTGTTCCAGATTCTTATATGATCTCTGTAACAACTCCCGAGTCCCAAGGACTCCATACCACATCAAGTTTTTAGTTCGGCTTCTGAAAAATAAATATTGTTGTGCAATCGTAGGAAATGTTATGTATTTACTCCTTAAATCAAAAGAGATAATAAATGAAATTAAAGTCAAATTGCCTTCATATAACAACATTATGGGTATTATTGAAATTACCTGCATTTTTCAGGGTGCTCCTCTCTCTTATTATTAAATTCTAATGAAATTTTTGCATCTAATCCAATCCCAAAGTAGTTGTTCATGACACATTTTTCAGAGTATCCATCTCTATGATAATAAAAAAAAGCACATAAAAGTCCACTTCAGATATATTACAGTACAGCTGATTCACACAGTTCCACTTACTACCCTTAGGTAGCCGTTCTTCCAGGAGAACTGGAAAACAGAAGCCATACCCTACAGACATCCTCTGGGCACAGGTGCAATAATTTTTGGTCTGAGGCAAAAGTAGAGCAAAGACAGTCATTATTTTTGTTTTCTACTAAATTTGGCAGCCTTAAGCCTCTTCTATGCCAGGGTCTGACTCCACAGACGGATGCCGGTATCTATGGGAGGGCCTTCCAGGCAGGGCCAATGCCCCTCTCTCTTTCCTAAGAGACTCTCTTCCATAGTGGACAAATTGTAAGGAAAGAAACTTCTGAACTCAATGCATTGTTATAACTATTGTCCACACTCATTTTCTTTTTATTTTAACAATTACTTTTTTAGGGGGTGGATGGGTACTGCACAGATGCCTGGCATATGTATGAACATCAGAAGACAATCTGCAGGAGTCAATTCTCCCCTTCAACCACAGGTAAAGGTGCTTGCCACTAAACTTGTTATGAGTTCAGTTCCCAGGACACACATGGTTGACAGAAAGAACCGACTCCTGCAAGTCGTCCTCTGACCATACCAGATATGTCATGGCATGTACACACACACATACACACACACACAAATATAAAATAAAAATTCCTAAAATAAAATATAATACTGTCCTTGAGAAATGCTACTACAAAAAGTAAGATTTTTTTTTTTTTTTTTAATAAAAGCACTTGTGAGTTAGGGAGATAGCTCAGCTCTAGGTTCACATGTGAGACTCTGTCTAGGCATAAAGTGGGAGACTGGCCTCCACCTATGTATGTGCACCCATACACATGTGGAGACACATACACACACATTCATAAAGCAAATTTTAAAATGAAAACAAAAGTAAATGTATCTCAAGCTTCCAAAAGTGGTTTTGGAGAGTCTAAAAAGAGATGCAGTCAATGTGGGTTAGAAGCTAGAAATAAGGAAACTGTGCAGCAGGATGCAGAAAGATGGCAGGGTTAGCAGACTGAAGGCAGAAAGGCAGGGGATGGCATGAGTACAGGTACAAACCGGTGCTAAGGTCACCCTTCAGGGCGAGGCACAGAGCTCTGCACCAGGGAGTGGCTGCGGAGCAGGTGAGAAAGGGCCCCGGCTCAGGGACAGACCATGATCAACATCCGAGCATCCTCACCACCCTTTTTTGCAGATAGACTCATACACTTTGGGACACATACAAAATGTTAGGATTTGAACAAAACAGAAACACAAACAAACAAACAAAAATGGAAGCCAAATAGCTACAAAAGTGTTCCTTACAGTGAATCTAGATCTGGGTCAATAAACGGCGTTGCACCAAAAGGATCGATGTTCGCCAGCAACATTTTGTTAATGATAGAACTCCCAGCAATGGACGCGGCAAGTCCTGCTCTCAAACCTGCCAGAAACATCAGCATCGCACGTTAAGAGGAAGCAGAGTCAGATGCGGTCCACTCAACCCGCCCTTCCCAAGCGGCTTGCTCCCAAAGCCTGCTTTTCAGTGACCACTCAGTATCCAAGGCTCAAAGGATGATACTTAGGGACGTGAACTGTTTCGATATTTCCAAATGTTCTGCATGTTGTAATAAAGAGAAAAACATGAAAAGGAATATGTGTGACATTTTCTCATTTACCATTCAGCAATTCTACAATTTTTAGCTTTCAGCATTTCACTTTCTGAATTAAACTCATTCAGTAAGTGTTTTGTTGTTGTTGATGCGATTTCAAGTAGAACTTTTTCCTTAATTGCATGGACAGAGTGCTCAGTTGCAGTGTACAGAAATATAATGATAAAGATGTAATTTCTACATACTGATCTTCTACTCTGTAGGCTTAGTGTCCTCAGTTATTAGCTTTTGTGGCTTAGCTCCTTTGTGTGCACAAATGAGCACATGTATACACATGTATGAAGCCCTTGGGGTTTTCCTTTTATTTATTTCCTTTTATTTATTTACCTTACAATCCAATATTACCCTTCCTCTCCTCCCAGTACCCCCTCATGAAAGTCCTCCTCTATTCTCTTTAGAAGGGGAAGCCCCACTTTGGGTGCTATATGCAAGAGAAATCTGGGAAGACACAGTTATACTTCCCTCCATTTCTGGTTTATTAAGACATTTCTTATGTAGTCCTGGCTGTCCTGGAGCTTGCTATGTGGACCAGGCTGGCCTCAAACTCAGAGATCTACCTGCCTCTGCCTCCTGAGTGCTGGGATTAAATACATACACTTAAAAAATCCACTTCTGGCTTTTTATTTCTTTTTCTTCTTGAATGGGATTTTTATTTTATGTGTTTTTGTGCATTTGCCTGTTTCCTCTGAATTGTGATTGGTTGGTCATTACGCACTTTATATTTCCATCAGTTTATATTTCTCTAAACTCCATAATGATGCCTCAAGACTTCATCCATTCCTGATGTCAGTGATTTGAATCTTCACTCTTTAACTTCTTGTTCATTTTCTCTACTATTTTTTTAATTCTCATATATTTATTTCTACTCTCACATGTATTCTTTGTTTCCTCGTTAGCTCCATTTAGTCAGCTCTTATCCTAGTCAATCAAGGTGAGTGCCAGGTGCTTGATGTGAGATGGATGGACATTTTCACAGCCAGCGTTTACAGCTCTACACTCCCCTCCAGGCAGGTTTCAGCTGCATCAGCTAAATTTTAGGATGGTACGTTTCTGTTTTCATATCAAAGTATTTTCTCTGTTTCTTTCTTTCTTTTTTTTTTCTTTATGTCCCTCCACGTTCCCATGCTTGTGTGCTGCACCCACCTCATCCCTCGCAGTCCACTGTGCTGAGCACAGAACTGTGAGCTTACTGAGAATGCTTTGTGACCTGACTGGCCTATGGCCTATCCTAGACAGTGTTCCACACACTCTTGGGAAGAGTGCATATCCTTCTGTGTCTGGGTGTCCTTTGGATGCTGGCTGGATCCTACTGTTTCATATGACTTCTGGGTACACACTATTTCCCTCACCATCTGTCTGGTTGATCTGTCACTACTGAAAGAGAGGAACAAACTCTCCAACCAGTGTTTGAATTAAAGACCATAGTTAAAGAGAAATTCCATGAGAAGGGTCTACATGGATTCCAACATGTTCTGAATGATGATGAAAGGAACTTTAAAACCTCTGTAGATTTAGGCAGCTCTGAGACACACCCATTTCCTCCAGCTCCTACCTAAACTTGTATCCGCTAATCCAAGGCAGACTCATTTTATCTAGGCTGAAACCAATACTAGCTAAAAATGCCTACAGAGAAAGCAGTGACTTAAAACCACAAGTAGATCGTGGGGATCCTTGGAGGTCACAGAAGAGATGGTCAGCTCCAATTCAGGTACAGACCCTGGACTCTGACCTAGAACCAACAAACTCACATTTCCTAGGGCAAGACCTAAATGTGAGTTTGAATCTGTCTTATACACTAGGCATGGAATAATCTAAAGATCTGGATTTCTACAACTAAGTTTGGCAACAATATTCTCTTAAAGGAACATTTATCACTAAGGACACCCTTCTGCAGTTCATGAATAAGAGAAATTGAAGTTACTCATTTTCACAGATATCTTAAAGCACGGACCACGTCACGCAACTACACTACCTGGGCAGATTATTCTAGTGTTGAGCACAGGGAGGTTTTCTTTGGTGGTGGCCACAGCTGGACCAGCGACAGAATCAGTTTGGGAATGGCCACGACTTGCCTGGGCATCAGGAGACTGAGATGTGGTTTTGGCTGTTGACAAAAGAATCCAGGTTAAAAATGGCAAATGAAACCAGTATAAAATTAAGCAACCCCCTCTAAACTCAAGACACACAGCAACAAGTAATTGCCGATTTAATCAGTGAGTGGAACTGAAGATGTTAGTTATATATCAATTATATTTACCTCCACTGTCACTTTACTTTCATTTTCTTGAGACATATGGAGAATATCTCCCAAGGGAGATATACTGATCTCTGGTTTTGAATAGATGCTACCAGAGCATAGATATCTACTGTCATTAAAAGTCAATAACAAGCTAATTTGAATGTGATCAACCCATACTTGATAAGTAGAAAATTTAAAGCCTGGTAACTGTTATGCTGCATACTACCCACACTGCCCATTAATCATGAATACTGGGTAAACGATCATATTTAAGTGACATGACTCCCAGCAGAACACGTGCACACACGTGAAGCAGGAGTTAACATAGTCTTCAGTTAATGGAGACACTTGGCTGGACTCAGATCTGGACATCAATCAGCCCCATCAGAAAAGCTTCCTGCAGTAGATGGGAATTAGCAGAGACCCACAACTAGACAATATACAAATAGTGAACAACTCTAGAGCATTCAGCTCTAAGTGAGATGTCTTTATCAAACTCCTCCCCAGAAAGCTCAGGGAGCTATGCAGAAGAGGTGGCAGAAAGATTCTAAGAGCCAGAGGTGGTGGATGGCTCCAAACCCTGTGTGCCAGACACGACAGGGCAGATACACACATGAACTCACAGAGGAGACATCACATACAAGACTTGCATAAGTTCAAATCAGACAAAATACCAGGATGAAGAAAGAAATGCAGATACTAAGTCCCGTCTCTAACCAAGAAGTTATTTGCAACTGATACCTTCTGGGACAGAGAAAATCAGTTTTCTCCTATGGAGTGTCACTGGGTATATCAAGCGCACTCCAGGATGGGCTCAAGGCCAGTACAAAACAGAACTTCATGTGTTTTTGTGTGTGGTATTCCGTTGTTTTATTTGTTTGTTTGTTTTGGTCTTTGTTTTCATTGGGAGAGAAGGAGGGAGGGATGTTCTTATTGCAGGGAGGGAGGGAAGAGATTATGAAGTTGGGTTGGTAGAGAGTTAGAGAGGAGCTGAGAAATTGGAGGAGGGAAAAGAATATGGTCAAAATACATTATTTGTAAAAATATTTTTAATAAAAAAATAAAATTGAAGAAAGATATCATTTATCTTCAAATAAAGCCAATGTACCTTCTTTGCCATCATTTATTTGAATGATGATATGCTCCAAATGGTTTTGTTATATTTTGGTAAAAGCTCCATATAGGTAAAATATTCAAGAAAATATCAAAAAGGAAGATTGAATTCTAAGACAAGGCAAGTTAGTGGAGGAAAAACAGTACCTTGAACTAATCTAGAGGCCAGTGATAGGTATTAAAAAGACAGTAGTCATTAAATTCAATTTAAAAGTACTCTGAAACTTAATTATCCTCACTCTCCCTTAGACTAATTACAAACGTAACTATATTAATCATGCATGTGTTTTCTCTGATCAAAAACAGTCCAGCTGCACAAAACAAACAGAAGAGTCACTTGTGTGTGACAGATGGGACTCCTGGAGCTAATTTCTAACACGAAGCAACTTTTGTTGTTTACCTCTGATAAAAAGCAGAAAGTGCAGAACTGACTAAGATCAATGCTCTGCTGCAGGGAATCAAATTAGTGCTTCATGAATCTTCCTAAGGAAGGCACCACTTTGAACACATTAATAGACTTATTTCTCATATCTTAGACATTGATTACATAATTTAATAATGACACAATACGGATGATCCAATAAAGATAATAGAAGGAACACTTCGATTGCCAATGATTTTCAATAAGTTGGATTATACGCGAAATTGGCATCAAATGTGGCAAAATTAAAGACTTTCCTAAATCTATGTTTATTTCTATATTTAGCACACTAACAGTATCTTTCCATTTCCTCTCTAAGCAATGGAAGTGTTGAGTCTATGAGAGTAAGGTAAGATGGACTAATGGCTGACTGGAGGCCATGGACAAAAGATTACACGTATGGAAGAGAACAGATGTAAGGACGCCATTGCTAACCCTACTATGGCCAGTAGCTTATATCACAAGCCTGATTACTAACTTCACAGATAAAATACACTGGAGATGACACAAGAATTTAACATGTGGAAATCTGATGGTCCAAATTAAAAAAAAAAAAAAGATGAAAGGTATAAAAATGAGGAAAAGCTATTGCAATTAAACTTGAAAACAAATTCAGTAATTTTGGGTTTTCACAACATCAAAATGTACTCAATGAGCAGCATGAATATCTATGTCATTACCTTACAGAAAACATCTAGAGTTTGTTCAAAACCTTTTAAGATAGACACGGATCAAATGGATGGAGCCAGAAGAATGAACAATTCAAAATCACCAAATTACAGACTACTGGAAGAAGCTAAGAAACACCAGATATGAAGGAAGGGATCAGATGTAGCAGGGACCTTTATACCATCATTTAAGGACTGCCAGAGGGAAGAAGGGGGTGATACAGGAATCAACTTGGAATTGGTGAAATGCCATCTGGGAAATTAACTCTTAAGCCAATCATAAAAACACCATACAAATGCCAGGAGTTATAACTGCCTACACTGTGACACATAAATCCCACTAATATCCTCCATTATGGGTTGAATTTTAAGGGAGAAAATGTAAATTTATGATAAAGAATAGTCTTCTAGCAGTTACAGCTAGACACTAGAGAGAATGTATTGAAACTGAATGTCCTGAAGCTTCAATGACCATCTGGAAATTGAATATAAGAATTTGCCTGCAGATACATATATATATATATATATATACATATATATATATATATATATGTATATATATATATATATATATATATATGTTGACTATCTGAACTTCACTGAACTTAATTTTTATTTTTCTTAAGAGCTTTTAATACAATCAAACAAATTTTCTCAAAGCAACAACAATAATAACAACAACAAAAATGATAGAGAACAACCATTTATGAAACCCTGCACAGCAGAAACCACTCGGGACGCTTTTGTATAATAAACTGGCCAACTTTCACTACAAACCAATTAAAATAGGATACTATCATCTTCATTTTTACTTAGGAAAACTACAGAAAAGCTTTAAAAAAAAAAAAAACAGTCCGGGGCTGGCGAGATGGCTCAGTGGGTAAGAGCATTGACTGCTCTTCCAAAGGTCATGAGTTCAGATCCCAGCAACCACGTGGTGGCTCACAACCACCCGTAATGAGATTGGATGCCCTCTTGTGGTGTGTCTGAAGACAGCTACAGTGAATTACTCCGGAGCAAGCAGGGACAGAGTGAGCGGAGCCGGCAGAAGGTCCTGAGTTCAATTCCCAGCAGCCACACACATCATAGCTCACGGCCATCTATACAGCTACAGTGTACTCATACACATAAAATAATAAAATAAATCTTTTAAAAAAAAACAGCCCAAGTTTGGAAACAAAATGTTAACAAATTTTAAGAAACAGTTCTGATGTATTATGCTGGCTTTTCATGAGTACATTATAATTACTTTCATACTATATCATATCATTAATATTTTAACTTCTGTCAGTCTTATTCAACAGTAATTGGAAACTTTCACTTATATTATGTGAAATGCTAAAAGGCCAAATTCATTTCCTATTGAAAGCCAAAAGGCAGGGAAACAGTTAAAAATCTTCAAGCAACAATATAGTAACTTCTAGGCAAAAAATAATTTGGTAGAGACAGAGTTGTAATTAGAAGTCTTTTGGTCTTAAGGCTTAGTTTAGCAATAAGCATTGGTCAGTCACCAAAATATAAGGGCCTTCTGAATCCTTCCGGAAAGGCCAAACTTGGTGCTGAAAAGGCCAACGACTTTACTGCAATCTCCCAAGGAATCTGAGAGCAACGTAAGGCTAAAGTTGGGAAGCTTGGGTATTTCTTCCAAGATATTTACTCATCTTTAGTCCCATAACACTTAGTTGTTGGTTTCTAGGTATCTCTTAGATCTCACAAGACATATAAGGATACTTGTCAACCTAACTCATTGGTTGCCATTATTATTTTAGTATTCATAAATAGCACAAACTGCCCAAAGGCCTTTAGAAAAATAGAAATTCAACAGTTCATTTCCAACTTAAAACTAAGTGCAAAGTTAGTTGTAACTGATGTCCAAATGATGTTATCACTGGTTTTCCAAATGGCGCCATCAATGATTCCTCACCTGATAATGACTCTTTGGTGTCGTCCTCTTTAGCTTCGTCTGCTTCTGTATCACAGTCACAGGATGAACTCACTGGCTCACAGGGCTGCACTGTCTGCTCGTCCATAACTTTAAGTAGTAAGAAGGGAAACAGACTTGTGTAAGTAGAAACAAAATGAATTCATATTAAGGTATGCTTAGGAAAGAAAAACTAAACCAACTACCAAAAGAAATTGTACATTTATAAAGCAACATTCTTTAGTAACAAAGTTGGGGGTGATGTCTGTGGATACTTAAGAGTCTAAAAAATTAAATTTGTTACAGTTACATATTTACTAGAATGAAAGTATAGAATATGAATTTAAATCAAAATACAAAGCCCGATTACAAGTTACACACCTGGAAGGGGATTCCCAACATTAGTCACATTTAAGTCCATTTTCATCTGGCACTAAAATTCTAAGAAGCATGTACATTATACTCATATCGAAGTTTAAACCTAGGGGCTGCAGACATGCCTCAGTGGCTGAGAGCACAGACAGCCCATGCTCACGTTTGGTGCTCAGCATCCACATGGGCAGCTCACAGTGCCCGTTACTGCCATCCTGGAGGCTCCAGTGCCTCCTGTGGCACCTTTTCTCCCACACACCCTCCCACACACAGACACTTATGCATGCACAGAAGCAAAAATTAAAAAGTAAATCTTTTTAAAATTCGAAGATTTATATACTTTTAAAAATTGTAATGATGTTAAGAAATCATCATTATCAGGTGCAAAAAATAAATCCTCTTTTGCAACCCAGAACTCACTGTTCGGTATGAGTTTTGATCATACAAGAAGGAATTTAAAAAAATAAATAAATCATTGTTATTATTTTATGTTCAGCAGCTACAAGACTCATTTTAAGAAATAAAGAGATGCCAGTAAAGTTAAAAGACTGAAAAATTTAGACTTGTTCTATAACTATTTTTCTACTTAAGTTGGGATGGAAATATTAAAACTTCATTTACTTCTGAAATCTTGGTGTACGCGCAATTATGACTCAGATCTTCACTACTGAACTTAGATACATCTAAGTACACGTTTCCCTTTAGTGAACGTATTGTCTTCTATCGTGCCATGAGCCTTGTTTGTAAATGGGCAGCAAATCTGAGCACTATGCACACTGGCTATGCTTGCAGCAGGGATGCTGCAGCCCCTCCAAATTTGTGAGTGTGTACCTTTTCCAGCTTCTTCAATGACTTGCCTCACTGCCTTCTTTAGACTGTTGGCCCGCAGCATTATTTCCCGGGGCCTCGAAGCTTTCTGGGAGGAGGGTTTCCCAATGTCATTCACGAGCTGGTCCTTGCTTTCACCCAAGGACTCTTCACTGGCAGACTCCAAGGTGTCCTCTTCAGGGATTGCAGGGCCGACCCCTGGGGGAACTCGACTGGCCTGATGGTCTGCATGCAGGGCTTGTAGCAGTTGTTCAAGCTTCTCATTTAGGACTGAGCACTGAGAAAACAAACAAAACATCAATGGTGGTGACAAGCAAATAAACAAGTATCAGCAAGGGTGAGGGAGAAGAAATTAAAACATAGTAGGTTGGCTGATGTATTTTTATGCAAGATAAATCTTTAACCATTGGGAATGAAAACATTTAAGTAGCTATAGTCTTTTATTCTGTAGATTTTTGTTTTAAATACATTTTAAACTTACTGAAGACAGAAAATGATCTTTAAGTGAGTGGGTCTTAATGTACAGAACTGCTTGCTATTAGCTGACTGATATAGATCTATGGCATAATGACTAAAAAACACTATGACTCTTGTGTCTACCTATTGACTCATACTTCAGAATGACTAAACGCTATCTCAGGACTGAAAATCTTCTTAGAACAATTTTTATGTCTATGGGAGTTTTGCCTGAATGCATGCATTGGTACCATGTGTGTGTGCCTGGTACCCACAGAAGCCAGAAGAGGGTCTCAGGTCACCTGCAACAGGTGCTGTGTGAGCCACCAAGTGGGTACTTGAAACCAAACCTGGGTCTTCTGCAAGAGCAGCAAGTGCTCATAACCCCTGAGGTATCTCTCCAGCCACCACAGATTCAAATGTTTACAACCTATGAGCTGTTTTTCTTCCTTAGAATGCAACTAACACTAAGTTGAAAGATACACAATATACAAAACACCATGATTTCCTTTAAAGTTATTGACGTAGGGCACCCTTTGAACATCATGAGTTGCAGGCATGGCTAAGCTGCAGCTCCGTGTTGCAAAGAACTGAACAGTGCTCCCTGGGGACTACTGGGCCCAAGAAAGATCATGAAGGAAAATGCTCAGGAATGAGAAGGGGTCTAGAAAGACCACGCTTTGTTTCTTTCTGCTTTTCTTGTTTTTTTCTACGGGAAAAGAAACCTTTGGGATCAAAACTGTTAATGCTACTGCCAATGGCTTCAGTCTCCACAGAATTCCTGGTCTACCTTCCCTCTATTTCTCTGTCTTTGATGAGAAGCCAAGCAAAGCCACAGGTGAAGGACTTCCAAGACAGAAGCGTGGCTAAGTGAGAGTCCCTGCCTCCTGAAACTCTCCACAGAGAAGGGAAATGAGCGAGACCTCAGACGTTTATTTCAGTGTCATCGGCAAAGGTTCGTAAGAAGGCTGCTGGTTTTTATGAGTTGTTTCTGTATTCTGCGACTTTGCCGGAGGTGTCATCATTTCTAAGAGCACTTTGGCAGAGTACTTAGTCTTATGGAAAGAATCACAACATCTACAAATGGGGACTCGGAATGGTCACGTTAACACCCCTTCCCCACCCCCAAGTCTCAGGGAAGGAACATGGCGGAAGAAGGGGCAGAGGACATGTTAGAACTGGAGGACAGGGTGGAGAGGTGAGGAATGGTGGCCTCCAGACACAGCAGGGCTGCTGCACACACAGACACACAGCGGCTGGATTACCCATACAAGACCTGCCTAAGACCAGCAGCTAAGGATTCCAGCACTGGGCAGGGGGAGGGTTCTGGAGGTCCCACCCCTAGGCTAAGGGGTTATGGACAGCTGGTGACTTCTGGGGGAGGGAGGACTGTGGCCATGGGCAGATTTCCCCACGCCCCAGTGGATGACCCCACACCTATGTCCACACTAGGGGCACTAACTGTGAGATAAAAATAATAATTATGCAAGGAAGACCTGAAATATGAATGAAGAAGCAATGGGGGTGGGGATCCTGTAGAGATGTGATGGGGTAGGGATCCCAAGAGAAGCTGGTGGGGGGAGAGAGCGGCAGATATGACCTACACAGTGTCTATGTCATAGACTAAAAATTTAAAGGAAAAATTTATTTCCACTTTCTTTTTCTTCTACTTAATCCCCTAGTACAGCCCGAGCCTCAGGGGCAGAAATCATTCCCAGTCCTTGAGTAAAAAGACCCTTACATGAACTTTAAAAGAAAAGATGCTGGCTTGTAAAGTCTATATGCTATTCTTACCTTAGCATCAGAAAGCTCATAAAGGAGGAAAAAATCTGTAAAGGTATGAAACAAAGGTCACGAAAGAAACAGAACTTTGAAGGAGACAAGGACTTGAGTCTAGAGAATGGAGAGACCCGTGCTGGGAGGGAACTGGGTCACCAATGCTTGTTTGACATGGAAAGTCAGGCCTCACCCAACAGGACCACGGGTCCCCTAGCATCCTCCCCTGGCAGGCTGACTGCATGTCCCTTTAATCACAGAGAAAGGGATCTGAGGTTTTTTTTGTTTTTGTTTTTTAAATGGCTTGCTGAATACTTCCAGCAATGCTGTTTTTGTGCATATTAAAGGATAACCATAAACTAGAAGCTATTTTTGTAAATCCTCATACCTAAATAAAAAATTGTTTTTTCACTTTAGATATTTTGGCAAGAGCACACCAAGGCAACCTTTACAACACAGCTCGGTGCTCATAATGTCAAAAAACGACTCGCAGGCCCTTGATGTGTGCCCCTCTTACTTTACTGGCCACGGCTTCGGCTACTACTGCATTTTCCAGTGTCCTGTCCTGGGCCTTCTCCACTTTGGCAACGAAGTCCTTCACGGTTTCACAGAGTATCCTTTGAGGGAGAGAAAATGCACCTTTGTAGTCTGTGTGCTCTGATGCACAGAGGCAGTCACGTAAATGTAAGGGTCCAAACTCTGAATGCCTGGGGTCATTTTTACATAAGATGGCACTTCCATCCATGGTAACATAGCTTAGATATATTTACGGCTTTTAAGTGAAAAATAGACACACAAGTAAGCCTCGCTTTCCATACTTATACTAAGGCTGTGCTGAACCATCCTCAAATGCTTAAAGAATCCCTAAAAAGAATACTTTCAGATCCCTTAAAAATAATGTAGTATCTGCCACAGTTTAGACACTTTTCATGTTGAACAGACACACAAGCTCTTCACTACCTCCAGGAACTATTGGGTCTCCTGATCTAGTCAGCAAATGGACATCTTGGTAGCTCACTGCTACCTGAAGAACAAAGGGGTTGCCTGTATGAGTTACCAACTAATCAGACACTTGAATTCAGTTATATTCTCTGTTAACCCATCCATTTTCCCCCTTAAGATAACCAATGCAATAATATACAAGCCTAACTCAATTTAGGTCTCATTAGTGTCAGCAATCTATGGCTGACTTGTTTGTTTCTTTTAATTACATTTGGCGTCTTTGCAAAAAGAAATGGACTAGAGAGAAAAATAATGTGAAACACATCTGCCTCTCAAACAGTTGTGTAAAAAATAGGTAGCATAATTATGGCATATGACTAGACTGGTTTTGGCAAAAAGTGTACGTTGATAGAAACATCTTGAAAGTAAAACATTTCTATCATTGATATAGTAAGAATATAAAGAAAAGGAGAAATATGTTCCACTAGTGTTTTTTTTCTATTGAGTTCATAACTGTCTCTGGTGAGTGAAGAATGGCATCCTCGATATGAATCCATATTATAAAATCAAACTATGTGACAGGCACAGAGTATGCACATATGCACCCGCTTACACTCCAGACCTTTGAACTGGTCATCTAGGTGCATTATTCCTAACCATTTTTGTTTTACTTGTTGCTTAGGGGTTAGATCTGCTGGCCATCTAGCCCTCAGCCTGCTCCCTGATACAGAGACAGAACCCGTGTCTCACGTGTGCTAAGTGAACACTCAGTCACTGAGCTACAGGCACAATCCTCTTGGAACTGGCTGACATTTCACATTCCAGTTTCTGTTCTCTATTTTTCTTTAAGGTCAAAAAAATAATATGTGTATCTGTGTGTGCCTGCATGTCATGTATGTGTGTGTACCACATTCAATCTAGTGTCTGAGGAGACACATACATATCAGACCTCCTGGGACTGGAGTTACTAATGGCTGTGAGCTTAGTTGCAGGAGCTGGGAGCCTCACTAAAGTCCTCTGCAGGAGCAAGCTCTTAAGTGCTGAGCTATCACTCCAGCCCCTTAATTTCTAATTTTTACAAGAATTAAGAGAGCCTAGCTTACCATTTATTAGACTCCTCCTTAGACTTCCAATGTAATCTTTCTTTTTAATGTATAATATACCTTTATAGAATTTCTTCACACATGATGTCAGTTTATCATAACTACACTTGTGCATGCTCTACCTGAAGATCCTCTGTGAAATTCCACTCCTGAGAGCAGACACTGCCTCTCTCACCAGCTTGTGCAACTCCAACCTAGAAGTCCACCTTGCCATTAATGTAACCGTTTGACCTACTTTCCTCCTGGGTGTGTGAAACTGTGCACATGACAGAGTGCTGACCACTGCTTGTGCTATTGACTATGAGGGATGGAGCTCTTCAGTCCATCAGTGTAGAAGGGAAAGGGGCAGCCAAGATTTCCTACCTCAGTTCCCCGATATCTCTGAGGTGCAGAGAGGCAGAGGGAACAGCCTGGCTCTGTGTACCTTGTGTCCACAGGGCTGATGTGTAAATTAGCAGAGTGCTTGATGCTCGAATTGTGGGAATAATGAGAAGTGTTCTGTGTTATGGTCCTGTGGTTCTGTGTTACAAAAGGAATATAGGATATTTATATTCTGGAGGAAAGAAATGATCTAAATAGTGAATTTAGAGTAGTAAAAGATGTACTTAAGATGGGCCAGGTGGTGTGGGTCTGGAATCTTATCTAGTTGATGCAGGAGGGTTCTAGGTTCAAAAACTGCCTGGTAACATTGAGTTCAAGGAGGTGTCCTATTAAGTTTTCTACACCCATACATTTGATTCACAGAGCAAGGCCAGCAAAGTCAAATGTCTGCGAAGGCCAAGGGAATAATAGGTGGGTGGAACCCAGGACCTCAGAGACAAGAATTGCGGAAGCCGGAGCAATCTCAACGCACATTTCTGTAAGCAACACAATTCATTAAGCAAACACAAATCAGCCAGTACCGCTCACCACTCTACTCTACCCATGTCTGCATCCAGCACAGGGGTCCTTGGCCAGTCTACCCATGTCTGCATCCAGCACAGTGGTCCTTGGCCAGTCTACCCATGTCTGCATCCAGCACAGTGGTCCTCGGCCTGAAGCCATTTCCCCCTTCCTATTGTTCAGTGTTGTCTCCTGTTACTGCATTTGTACTTCTGTTACAAGTAAACTTGTTTTATAAAGACGTTTTTGTGTTTCTTCTTCATTACAAATTAAGTATGTAATACACTGTAATAGCAATATGTTCACTATGCAGAATCTTAAAAAGCATTCCTTTGTTTATGAGTTGAAATTTCAGCTAGCTCCCGCTAGCTGACCTTCTTGCTATGCAAGTATAAGATGCTTCAAAAGCAAATTTGAAATTCTACATTTGGGATAACATCATGAAGCTTTGGCTCCATATTTGGAATTAACTAAAATCTGATGATTTTGAAATAAACAATAATTATGGATTTTAAACAGGCCAAGAGATGCCATTTTGAAGAATCTCACCATTTTCCTTTTGGTGATATAAACAGTTGCTAAATAAAAAAAATATGTGTACAGGAAATAATAAATTATAATGAGATAGGATTTCCATGTTGTAATTAATCATTGATAATTTGCAAATAGACATTTAAATTCTAAACACTTTTTGTACTTTTATGGCAAAAATGTTTCAAAATAAGCAGCAATATGTACTCTCTGAATAGACTCCATGCAGATGCTTATGTGACCAAAACTCCAGGTCAAGTTATTATCTAAGAAGAATCACCAGAAACGGTGTCGCCACCGTCAGGAAATACTTTCCTCACGTGCTCTCATGTAACTAAGTACCTGCTTCACTTGGGCCCCACCACTCACTTGGCAGACGATATGACCACCGCATGCTCATCAGAATTGACGATTTTCGTAAGGTGATTTGCAACGGAGTCTTCATAAATTGCCATCTGGAAAAGAAAAGCCTGCACTGTAGGACTGCTGTTGGTGTCTATACGACCCAGTTACAACTGCTTCAGAAATGCACCATTCTTGACACTTGGGAATCAGGGCAAAGGCTGTCATGAAAAACCAGTGTGTGTAGGGGGGTATCATTACGCAAAACGAAAATTTCCCTGACTCCCATTTTCAGAACCTGGAGTACTTTATCTGTTTAGAAAATCCAATTAATGCTC
The DNA here is from genome assembly GCF_008632895.1 of Mastomys coucha. Taxonomy (NCBI): domain Eukaryota; kingdom Metazoa; phylum Chordata; class Mammalia; order Rodentia; family Muridae; genus Mastomys; species Mastomys coucha. The sequence continues at coordinate 65,111,526 of NW_022196915.1, forward strand.
CACTGTGTTTTTTAAAATTATGTGTAAGTGAATTATGTATGAATATAGCATGACTAAAATTAGTATTATTCAAAATAAGTACACTAAGAGCCAGAGTAGCACCTACAGAACATGGGAAGAACACTAGAGATGCAGGTGGGATAGCCCAGTGATTGACACTCAGCTTCCTCATGCACCTGCAGAATGCAAACTGAAAGAAACCACACACAAAATGGCTAAAATGCAAACAGCGGCACGTGGAACCTGCCAACTGGCACAGATGATGAGAATATAAATCTCTCCTACATAAAAGCCGGCAGGTCCTAGGAAGCTGCTGGACAGTGTCTGTTAGACCTGAACATAGGCCAACACTAGAGGACCAAGAAACCCAAGATCCACAAACACATCCAAAGAAACGGACATGTGTGCCCCAAAAGACATGGGCGAGGTGGGATGTTCACGCAGTGTCCAATGCAATGTCTTTGTTCCATGGAAACACTACAGGACACTGGGAATGAGCCCCAACTATGTCACAGCACAGAAGAATCTGGCAAGCTTGACACTGGGTCAAAGGACCCAAAGCAAAAAAAGCATGCAAGATGATCTCCATTTTATATTCTACTTTTCTATTTTCCTCAGCCAGAGTCTAGGCTGTTAGTGAGGAGTGGTTGTCTGTGAGAAATGTCGGGGGGTGCTTACAAGGGTGGGAGAGGGGCTTGTCAGGCACATGATGCTGTCTTGTGATCTGGGTGTCCATTGCATAGGTTTGTCCAGTTTATAAAAATGTCCCGAGCTATACATCTAAGATATGCATGTTCTTCTGTCTCTATACTACACCTCAGTCACAAAAGCCTTTTAAAAGTGCAATTGCATAACCAAACAATCTGGTACATAACCATAAAATTAAACAAGTATATTAATTAAATAAATAAATATCTCTTAGCCCAGTGGTTCTCAGCCTTCCTAGTGTGGCAAAATTAGAAAGTTTAACACAGTTCCTCATGCTAGATGACCCCCCAACCACAAAGTTACTGTGTTGTTACATCATTACTGTAATTTAGCTATTGTTATGAATCATAATGTAAATATTTGATTTGCGGGATATCTGACCCAATGGGGTCACAACCCACAGGCTGGGAACTGCTGTCTTAAGACAGTGAAACACATGACATTGCCCAATGTCCTGTATCTCCTCTTCTACTGGACTCAAACCTTAACATCCTATCAAAAGAACACACCTTCATGATATATAAAAACATGCACACTATTTAACAGCCTCATGTACAGAGTCTCTGTCAAATGTTTCCTTCATATGCATTCCATGTCATAAACTCAGGATTTTCCAATAGAAGTGATGGCCCCATTCAAGCCGGTCTCCAGCATTTGTTCGCTTTGCTAGCGCTTCTTGTCACCCTGAGCATATGACTGGAGTTTCATTAACTATTCTCCTCCACAATGCCATTCTGACTGGCATCTTCCCAAAGAATCTCATTTTAAATTTATGGTCAAGTTCATCAGTGGCTAATTTTCAATGTCTACCTCACCTCCTTCCAGTGCAGACCATGCCCGGAAAAGGAATTTCACCAGAGTAACTACGGGTCTTCCATGTTACACAATATCACACTGCCCGACTAACCTCTTGGTTTAAATACAAGAATCTCTATCTTTAAATATCAGGACAATGGAAATGTATCTTTGAAAAATGCAAAGTAGGCAATATTCTTCAGCAGTCAGCTTATTCTCTTCACTGCAGGGTGGGTAATATATGGCATGGGCCCTGATGCTATAAAGGAATACATTCATTAATGTCATTGATTAACTTATTAATTACTGCCATCCCATTAATGCTGCTTGAAGCTCATGTTTATTTGCTCATTAAGGATAATCAGATAAAAAATATACCTCTTTCTGAGGAAGAAGATAATATTTATGTCCAAGAGCAGAATTTATAGATGACACATTTTAATCTACTACAGTGTCACTTAGCAGGGTTATGACTTCTCCTCCTCATTCTGGGGAAAAAATGAGTAACTAATGAAAAGTGCTACTGAGAAGCCTGGCCTCCAGAGAGATAGGCACTGTAGGCATATTCACATAGAATTAGATAACTGAGAGTTTTGCTGGAAATTAAACAGTAAATTCTTAACCTCTACAGTTAAGAATCTTAGGCGACAAGGCTGAATATTATTTCTATTTTCCATTTCATACCATTCTACTACTTTTTCATGTTTTGGAGCTTTTTAAATATTTTTCCTATCTGAAAAATACACTTATCTTCTCTAAGAATGCCCCTGTCTTAGCTTTGACAAGATAATAATTTTCCCAATGGAAAACAAAGATTTCAGCTCCAAAGAGGTGAATTTTCCTAGTGAGAAAAACATGCTGTGGTAGATCAAAGGGCCGTAATGAGTCAGAGCTAATCTCCCAGAAGCCAGATTGTTTTAAGTTTCCACTGCTCTGAGGTTTAAACATGTCTGAAAAATTTTAGACACTTGTAGTCAGCAGCAGAGATAGAGGGAAGTGAGCAGCGTTCCTTCCCTTGCTTGCTCAGGATCGATGGGCTTAATGTGGGTCTGCTGTCCCTTCCGAGAGCAGGCAAATGGGAAGAGAGAAAAACTGCATGATCTTCCAGCCAGGAGTGCTGGACCATGAGAGGGAGGGTTTTATCAGAGCTGGGCAGACACCTAATAACCGAGCAGGTGCTCGTGACCAGTGCAGAAGATAAGTGAGCCCCCAACAGAAGATGCTATCTGCTGGCCTCCTGGGTCATGAGAACGGGACAATGCATGTCTGATGCTGTATATATGTCGGCTCCATTAAATCCTCAGGTCACCAGGACCCAGGTTACAGACAAAGTGGTAAGGTTCAGGAAGGTCAGTGACGTAGGGTTCATAGTCACAGAGGGACTCGAACTTTGATCCTCAGGATTCTTTGCTCTGGGAGAGGAGCCTGGAGGCAGGCAGCAACACCGTGAAACACACGTGCCACCACTGCCATCTCCCCCGCCCCCAAGATAGACCATTTCCAATGGTCAGTTGATTAAAGATCAGTCTTACGTAAAATTCCTCAGTCGCTTCCGCAGGTTCAGGAAGTAGAGACGCTTTTGCTGGCAACTTGAGTTCATAGGTCATTATACTCCACCTGATGGGAGAAAATCCTTTGGTCTAAAACTTAAATCTTTAAGTTAAAACTTTAAATCTTAATAAGCTATCCCCACGCCACATACATACATACATACATACAAAATTTATGGCATATAGTTTTATTCTATCTTAAATGGAGTATGGGACAGAGACAAATTGTGATAATCTCATAAAACATTGGATTCATAGTTTATGATTCCCACATTCTACCATTCTCTCTCCAGTTAGAAACATCCAAACACTCCAGCACCAGGCCACGGCAGCAGATGCTGGTCACCCTATGTCTTTCTACTCCAGATGAAATGCACCAGCCCTACTGCTTGCTGGGTACGTGACTTTGATGGTGTCAAGAATAGAGAGGAGAAGGTTAGCTTATTTGGGGGACTGTAGTGACGGCAACACAAAATGAGTACCACAGAACGCCGGGCGAACAGCCAGAGTTCTTTCTACTCCCCCTGTCTCTAGAAGCCCATGCCTGATCTTCGTAAAATAGTCATAACGATGCTGTTACGAACAGTGTACCGCCGGGCGGTGGTGGCGCATAGGCTCACCTGTCTTTCACAAACTGTAAAGCCACAAATAAAACAAAATGATTCTAATAAAAGACCATCACCTTTTCTCTGCTGCTTTTTGGCACGCCGGTGGATGTCCAGGAGTCTGACCACAGGGGTGCTATTTCTCAGCTAACCACCTGGGGGAGTATATGTCTAGAAAGCATTTCCTAGGACAGCCCTTTAAATCTGCCTCAAAAAGAAGCATTTAAAATACTGTCTTGAGGCTGGTAAGAAGGTTCATGAGTTAAAGGTGCTTACCACTAAGCCTGAGAGACTAAATTAGAACTCTTAAGAACCACAAGGTTCAAGGAGAGAACTGAGACTCAAAAGACCTCCATGTGTTCAATGTGACAAATGCAGGAAAACGCATATGTATATATATATACATATATATGCGTATATATGTGTGTGTGTATATATACATATATGTGTGTATATCTCTATCTCTATATCTCTATCTCTATCTCTATCTCTATATCTATATCTATATCTATATCTATATATGTCTTAGTAAATACTCCGTGTTGTTAGGGAACCAGAGCACTGAACCATTTAGGAAACTACTTTCAGATGTGTTCTCCCCCACCTCAAAGCTGATTTTATTTCATTCAAACCCTTCCTTCCCCTCTGCTTTACGAAGGTAAAAACTTCCAGATACTACGTGTTTACAATCTACAACTGCTGTTTTTGCGTACATAAATACTGTGAAGTAACCACGACACCTGAGATAGTTAACTTATCCATCACCAGTTTCTTTTCTTTCCTGTTTCTGTATGTGTAGATAGGACATGTGTGTGCGTACGTGGGTGCGCATGAGCTCGTGCTCGCATGTTCAAGTATGTATGCGCCACCACAGCCTGTGTGTAGCCAGAGATCTGGGGACAACTTGATGTGTTTGTCCTCTTTTTCCACCTTGTTTAAGACTAGGTCTCCTTGTTCGCACCTTATGTGCCAGGAGAGCTAGCCGGGGATTTCTGGGGACTCTTCTGCTCCCTCCTTCCATTTTGCCAGAGGGTGCACTGTATTACAGACGCTGCTGTGCTCTGCTCTGAATGGGCTCTGGGGAACCAAATTCAGACTTGCACAGCACATGCGCCGAGCCACGCCCCCGGCCCCACCCCTTTCTATTTTCCCTCTCATCTAGCTTTCTTTTTAACCTTGGAGATTCTGATTCTACCACCGGCCCAAATTATGAAGCATTATGGCTAAACGAGTGTCCCCTCATGCCGCTTTGGACGCATACAGGCTAAGGTTCTGCCATCCAGGTCTAGTCTTCAGTAAGTTGTCAGCCGAGGAATCGAGCATTTCGTTACAGCGTGATAGACAAGGTTACCACACTGAGGCTACTGCTCATCTGGGGATAATTACATTTTTGACTGGTGGCTCCCTGATGCGATTTTGTTTTCAGGAAGAGTTCCACAGATGGCTAATCCTATCAAAGTTGTTTTGATTCATGCGAGCTCAAGTCTGTAATGATATTTTGATATCTGACTCATATTCTTGGGGGTGGGGTAATTAAGGCTTACTGAAACTTGTTGTTCCCTTAACCCAAATTCTAAATGCCTTCTCCACATTAGGCTACAAACACTGTGAGCTCTGTTTTATACATGGCCTTTCAAAATGGGGTTGGGGGGGGAGGGGAGGGGAGGGGAAGGGATGGAGGACAGTGTAAACAGTGACAGATCCTTCATCTTCGTGAGTGTTCCTAATAATTCCCTGTCTCTGGGACAGAATTCATATTCTCTCTGTCTTTGTCTCTCCCTTTCTCTCTGTCTGTCTGCCTATCTATCTGTCTGTCTGTTTCCCTGTCTCTTTCTTCCTACCCCACCCTCCACCCCCCATCAAGGCAAGCATTCTTCTACCTTTGAGCTATATCCCTGGCCTGGGCAGGACTCCCTTATCATTTTACCATCTAATTATTGGGGGAATTAGCTAATGAGAGGCCTCTCCAGCAAACTGAAAATGACACTGCTTTTCTTAGATGATGGGTCTTATCAATCCATTATCAGAAGCTCTCGTTACAAAGTTAACTATCAGCTTTCCGATCTGAACAGTGATTAAAAGTAGTTGGTATTCCTAGGCATGGTGGTACACTCCTATAATACTAGCACTCAGAGACAATAAGACAGGAGATCTCAAGTTTGAGGTCAGTCTGAGTTACATAGGGAAACCCTATCCCCAAACCACAATAAAACAAAAATTAGTAACTTCACAGACATCTACATTTAAATAAGGAATTCACTGGAACCATTTCTTCAGGCTTTTGCCATCCATCCATCCATCTATCATTCATCCATCCATCGTCTATCCATCCATCCATCATCTATCCATCCATCCATCATCTATCCATCCATCCATCATCTATCCATTTATCCATCATCCATCCAACCATCATCCATCCATCCATCATCCATCCATCCATCCATCCATCCATCCATCCATCCATCATCCATCCATTCATCCATCCATCAATCCCTCATCCATCCATCCATCCAATCATTCAAAGGCATCTTTTATTGAGTGTCTATTTCGTGCAAACTCTATTCAGGATCTCGAAGATTAATGAACAAGACCAGGAATCTTGGACTTACAGTTACTAAAATTGAAAAGATCAATCTCAGGTTTACATTTTCAGAAGGAAAACTTCTTTTACCTGTCCAACATTTTGGTACTGGCTCTTTCCAGCTTCTCTAGTATCTGAGGAAGTTGGGTGTCGTCATCATACGAACCTCCCCAGCCAAGAACTCGAGCAAGGTCATTGCCTGTACCCAAGGGTAGCACCCCAAGCTGGCACTGCAAAAGAAGGTAATGATGACACTTTCGGGGAAGTTGGGGAACAAGATTTCAAGGCTAGCTTAAGCTACACAGCAAGAACCCATCTCAAACACTCCAGTGTGTACTTGCCTGTTTATGCAAGTTCAGTTTATCAATCTCTGACAAAACCCAGCCTACACTTCCATCTCCTCCACAGACAAGGATCCGGAAGTTGTCAAACTTTTGAAACAATCTCAAGCTGAAAGTAAAACATTCATTTTTAGTGTTAAGTACATAAAAAGCACTTTCTCCAATTACTGTTCACTTTATATTCATATCTACATCCATATTAAATATGAGTTCATATGTAAAAATTAACCTGAGTGCCATAGTTAAGAAAACTTTTGAATAAAAAAAAAATTATGTGCAGAAATGGGATGAATTGGAAGAAAGGGGGAATGAAAATCGAGAAGAGCAAAAGTGGAGCAGAGCCAGGAATGAGAACTGAAGGCCAAGCAGGAAGTGGTGTGTGGCTTTCCCATCACAGGACGAACAAGGGAGAAGCAACTTAGAAGTGTGGGGTGTTAGCATTTTGTCTAAGC
>NW_022196915.1:65118743-65204010 GCF_008632895.1 Mastomys coucha
CTCCCCCCTTCTCTTTCCACATGCTCATAGCTGGCCTCTCCTCCTCTTCTTCCTCCTCCTCCTCTTCCTCCTCCCCCTCCTTCTCTCTCTGTCTCTGTCTCTCTGTCTCTGTCTCTCTCGGCCTTTCTCTGTCTCTACTACCCTCTCAATTCCCCTCCCCATGCCCTGAATAAACTCTTTTCTATACTATACCATCCTGTGGCTGGTCCCTCAGGGGGAAGGGATGCCTAGGCATAGACCCGCTGAGAGACACCCCCTTCCCCCACACCTTACCACACATCCACCAAAACATACTCCTTTTCTCCTTATCTTTTTATAAACACAACACCACGGGGCACACTGGGCTGCTCCTAAAAACACCCACCAGGCCTCCCCAACGACCTGGCTCTCAGCACCCTCCCCTCCTCTCAGTTGCAGGCCTTCTTCCTTTGACTAATGTCTCCCTTTATGTCATTCTGTCCATATTCACTGACCCTTAGTAAACCTTAGGTCCTCCGCCAACAACCTCCAGAAATCACACAAGGAGAGACACTCGGAGGCTGAGAGAATAAATGGCTCCTGCACTAGAAGACATACAACACCCCCACAGAAAATGTATACATATACCATCACACACAGGCACGGAAAGGTTACCCTAAGGTGTAACCCCACAATGAAAATGTCAGGCATCACATAGACAGCATCACAGAATGGTCAACAAAGAAGTCCCTTAGCATTTATCGAAGTCAGCCTGAGACCCTTCAGGGCTGAAGTACTGAATAGGCCCCCTTTGGTTAAGTCATGCACTGTGTGTGTATGGATATAAATCTGAGTTAGTTTTCTATGAAGATAATTTTCTGATATTTGTATTTGACATCTGTGCAAGTTTATGTGATACACTTAAAATACTTTTGTACACATTTTAGAATTTGAAAGTTACGCTAACAAGTTTGGAATTGATATAAGGAACCTGAATGCCACCAGGAAGTTTTGTGTTAAAATCCCTAATTAAGGAGCATATCTTTAATCCCAGCACTCAGGAGGTAGAGACAAGCTGTCTATAGGTCCCAGGCCAGCTTAGTTCTCAGACTTCAGCCAGGGCCTCAGAGTTCTCTCTCAAAAAACAAACAAAAAAACAAACAAGGACAATAACAGATAATGAGAAAGTTAGCTTAATGATGAAGGCCTGCTCAGGATGCACATGTCTACAGAGCCAATCACCAGACTGACTTAAAAAGGACAATACTAAACCAAAAGATGACAAAGCTCAAATATAGAAAGGTTCAAGAACAACAAAGATGCCTAATGGAAAATGTAATTTTTCTAGGTTTGTTGGTTTGCTTTAGATTTTAGAGACAGATTTTCTCTGTGTGGCCCTAGCTGTCCTGGAACTCCGAATGCAGAGCTCTACCTGTCTTTGCCTCCCAAGTACTGGGATTAAAGTTGTCTGCCACCACCACCTGGCTTGGAAATTAATTTTCATGAGCAGTAGAGCCAGGCACATCTCATGCTTAGAACTGTATTTCACTCAAGTAGGATTTATCGGAAATGAATTACCCTAAATGAGGCCCTCCATTCATTAAATCGAACACCTGAGCCGGGTTGAGCAACTGTTTAAAGCGACGAAGGAACTTCACGCCCTGATTATCTCCACTCTTAGAGTTGACGAATACCAAGAGAGGGCTGACACAGAATGAAAAGGTTGCTCGACAGAAACCTGCAAAACAAGCCCGGGACAAGATTAATATGCACTTCTTTCAAATTATTAACAGGCATTCAGAAAAAGGAAAAGAAATGAATGACAACAAGGAACCTTCCTTACTGCTGGCACATCACTGTAATCTAGTCCCCCAGTTGAACTGAGTTTAGTATTTGCATCCTAGCAATATAAAACTCATGGTTTTGAACATTACAGTGAGAAAGCACACCAGTGACAGTAAGAACCTCAGTCGTGGAGTATCTGAAGTGGACCACCAGCCTTACTAATCTTTATGCTAGCCTATGAGTTCACAGTGGTCAAATGATTCATGCTCAATTTTCTAATGGTTCTTTATAGAGGCCTGAGAAAATACTTTAAAATGTGTAATAAATGAAAGAGATATTGGGGGTGGGGAGAGCTATCAAGAACACACCCCCTGAGCTTTACATCCACATACACAGCTGTTAAACATCTGTGCATGAAGCACAGCAGAAGACTAAAACAACACATTGCAAAAGCCATTCGTAACGTGGCCTGTGGAGAAGGAAGTAATGAGCGTCCCACTCTAAGACCAGCGATGTCAGAGAGTCCCCTCAGCACGTAACAGTTAAGCCTCCCCAGATTCTAGAAACAGCAAATGCATTTAGAGGAACACAGATGCCTGCAATGACATTACAGGAGAGCTAATCTTAATAGTAGCCCCTGCTAATGGGCAGCTTCAATTACGGTGAGAGAACACACGCAAATTAACCTTTCAGGAGCTCAGTACAAAATGACAATCTTTTTTCATTCGTTGGGATGTAAAAAAATAAAAATTAAAATAAATTGTAAGTCTTGTGCACAGTGATCTGGCCAATGTGTTAATGGCTACACTACAACTTTTAATTCAAAATATTCATTTGGGCTGGCAATGTTGCTCAGTGGTTGGACACATGCTTAGCTCTTTAAGATCCTGGGTTTTATTCCCAGCATCACAAGAATCAACTAATTAAACAATCAAGTATACCTTCCAGTATTTATAAAAACTGACCAGAATAGCCAATTACAGTTTATCATTGGAAATTAAATCAACAGTAAACATGTTAGAAATACACATACTTACACCACTGCTACGTACCATCAGAGTCTGTGCTATTCAGTGCAATCGGAGGTATGATGGAGACTTTACACTGGCCGAGTGGGCAGACGGGATGGTACACGTCTTTGCAGGCAGTGTGTACCTGACAACAAACCAAAAAACCTTCAAGAACTGTAAAAACAACAAACCAATGTGTTATAAACAACACCTACAGACCTATTTGTTCAGGATCAACACCTCCACAAAATGTTCAGTGTTTAGGAAACCACTAAAGGTATATTTATATTTACCCTTCCAGGAAACAGGCTTCCACTATACATGAGAGACTGCCCAGAGCAGTCTACTCCTATGGTTATCCAAAGGAAGTGCTATGTAGTAGGAAAGCAGGAAGAGATGAGGAATGGCAAGAAGGGAGATATGAAGGAGGGAAAGAAGGGGGGTAGGGAGAGAAGAAAGAGGAAGGCTGCAGGCACAGTATCTCAATGTCATGGTCATAAAATTTAATAAAAGTAAATAAAATCTGCCATGTGCAAGCTCTTCTGCAGTGATGCTACAACCTTCTAGCCTAATTTACCTTAGCTTATGTATTTGTGTGTGCAGCTGCAAGCACATGTATGACTACTTCCTCAGCTAGACCACTGCTCTGCAAGGCAGAGGAGAGAAACAGAAGACTCGAGTCAATATTGGTGAGACATTGTGATTGAGGAAACACAGGGTTACTTCTCTATGGAGGAGTCTGCCTGCTCAGAATAGCTCGTGTGTCCACCTACAGAGCCTGTAGCTAGTCAAGCAGCCAGTCCACAGACATTTATTTGATATGGCTTTATTTAATTGGCCCTTTAAGAAATACATGCGTTGACTAAGCCAAACATTTCAGGAAGATAACTAAAATTTAATGAAGATTTTCATTCACCTGATGACCTATCTGGGGACAATTCTCAACTATGACAGAATAATTAACAAAAAGTGTTTTCTAAAAAAATTAATGTGCACAGGTAGTTCTGTGCACACAGTCGCCTCCTCACACAGCTGTCCTCACTCGGTCAGAGACCCTGTTCTCATAACATCTCATAGAAAGGAAACTATTCCTTGGCTCATATGCAAGTTTTTAAAAATATTTATTTATATAGCAGACATATAATGTCAATCGCAGCAGCGCATAACATACTGAGTTTGGCCTTGTGTCAGAGGACAGACCCAGGGCTGCTGAAAAATAACATTTCAGATATCACCTTGGAGCAGGACTTTCTAGGAGTACCACGTGGCTTAAGTAGGGGGAGGGAAGGGTAGGCAGGATGGGTCGCTGAATAGAGTGGCTACAGTGTGTTAGAATCAATATAGAAAACTGTATGAGACAGGATCCGTCTGAACACAAGCAACCTCTATGAATGGGCCATTTGAAAATAGACCAGGGAGAGAAATAAATAAAAACATACATGTACGCACACGCACACACACACACATGTGCACGCACAAACACACACACACCCCGCTGCCATGCTAGAGGAAATATACTTCAAATACATGGGTGAGTACCATTATGTCACAAAGGGATGTGTGTGCAGCCAGGGTCGCTCTGCCAGAAATGAGTTGCTTTGCCTCTTGATCACAGATGAGCCAGTTAGGGAAAGACGCTAATTTAAAAGTATAGACTGCTCTCACCCTTACCATTGTCTTACACCAAAGGCATTTCCAATCTTGTAGGCGAAGAACACTGCCACATGTTTTGTCACAGACTGCACATTTGGCACTCACAGGCAAGTTGCCTTCAAGCCACTGGTGAGGCATGGCAACCTGGGGACAGGAAGAAGGAGTGGTCAGAGCGAAGCCAGAGGATGGGACCCTCACTCTGAGAAAGATGGGGAAGGGCTGCTTCTTCCTCTACAGACTCAATCGTGTGTGTCCCGAGAGTCCTTCGCTCACTTCATTCACATTTATGGAGCAGCTAGCCTTCCTGAATCCTGAAGGTATGCATAGAAAGGGCAAAGGCTCACTTCAGCAGAAATCTAGCTGAAGAGAAAGGCACAGAAAGGCTTAGAGTACAGTGATCTGCAAAGGCTTCCCATGCAGGATGCAGTGGAATCCAGGCTTGGAGGGGGCACTGATGAGAGGAAGACCCTGAATTTGCAGAATGAGCATCTCAGCTAAGCGCTGAAGACCACGGAGTTCCTTAGAGAAAGGACTTTCACAGCAGCCCAGCCAAGAGCCATTCCTAAACCTTACTTAAAAGCGATTCCCCTACAAGCAGAAAACTGAGGAACGCTATGAAACAACTAATTAAAAGTCAAAACTCACAATCAACTAACACTTGCAATGTAACCCAAATAACCCACATTCCCACTTAATTGCCATTATGCTTTGCCAAGAGCAGACGTGTGAGGAGTTGCTGGGGGTGGGGGTGGGGCTGGGCTGGGCGGGGCAGGGCGGGGCAGGGCGGAGGTGGGGGGCGGAGCTTACACCATCCTCATCTTCTATGATGTCCTTTCCGATGGAGGCCAGTGTGGTCCATTTGCAGTTGTTTGTTGCCCTCACTGCACATCTTTTGTGAGCCTTGAACTTACACACTAAAAAGATAATCATAAAACAGTTAAGGAACTTACTGCATGGCATTTTTAAAAGGGGAGAAGAAAGAGACGTTTTGTTTTGTTTATTTTAAAGGTTTAAGATCCAGCCGTAGTAACTGAATCTTAAAATTTAAAGTCCTTGTATTTATAAAACAGCAATAATGTAACATAATAGATTGCTGAGGGAAGAGAAACTAAATAAACACAAAAGAATTAGTTCTTCAGAAGAAAAACAGGAGACATACTCACACACCCAAAATAATCCAGTAACCAGAGTACCTGTAAAATCCCACTCTTCACTCTAGGGATAGAGTTCCCTCTTTGGATGTGTTTAATCTGAGAAAATTCACTGAGGTAAATATTTCTGACGTTTGCATTGCCAAGTGTTTATATTAACAGTTTGAAACTGTCATATGGGAAAGACGGCCCAGAGGTGTTTAAAGTGCAAGCACAATAAGAAAACAATCAGGCAGCTTGGAAAACGGTCAAAAAGACAGCATAGTATTACATTGGACCTGGGCCTGTGGCTTATCCCTTTAATCCCAGCACTCAGGAGCTGGAGGCAGGTGGATGTCTATGAGTTCAAAGCCGGCCTGAAATAAAGTGAGCTCCACACAAGGACATAGAAGATGGTAAAGTTTACATAATTCAAAAGCTTGCCACTAAAAATGAAACAGCTCTTTGGTTGGTGGTTTAGTCCCTGGGAGCTCTGGGGGGTCTGGCTGGTTGATATTGTTGTTGTTCTTCCTCTGGGGTTGCATGATTGACTGTAAGTATGTGAGGAGGGGAGCAGTGAAGGGGAGGGAGGATGGGCTCGAAGGCTCATGGAGGGTGGACCAGGAAGTGGGACAACATTTGAAATGTAAATAAAATAATTAATAAAAAAAACCAAAAATATGAAACAGCTCATTTAAAACAAGCACAGAGCTTTGTAATAATAAAGTGCTTTCTGCAATGGGCCTTGAGATTCACAACCCTGCGTAACAAGTACTGACAAGCCTGACTGTTGCTATGGTCACCAAGAAATGCAAGTGACTCTTCTGCACCTATGTTTTGTAAGGTGGCAACTGAGTTTCTCCAGAGAGGGCTGAAAAATACTGCATTCCCTGACCTACAACATCATTACCTAAAACCACAAAAAATACTTCACAAATACTATGGTAAAATTATGGCTTTTATTCCAGTATTTACTTTTTAACCATGCTGAATCTTCCTAAATATTAAACAGTAGTTAAGACAATTATCCATATTTATATATATAGTGACTTTTTAAAAAGTTACCGCTTAAACTTGTTTTGTTCGGATACTATTTAAATAACTATGAAGGACAATTACTCCCTGGGATTATACTTAACACTCTCAATTAAATTAGGGGATTATAAAAAGTACTAATTTTGTTTACAGTGAGTCTACCTGTAAAATCCTGTTTGTGTGCATTAAGCCCAGTCACAGCCTGAGCTGGCCGCAGAGGAAGAGGGTGGGGCCACGGAGCTCAGCCCAGCCTCTGTGTGGAGTCAGTAAACAGCTGACAAGGGAAATTTCAGAGTTTGTTTGGAATCCGTTAGGAGTGGGATCCTGTCACTGCTTTAACTTAAACACTAATTGTATGTGCTCAGAATTCCTCGAGACATGACTGCATTTGAGAAGCAGTTAGTACTAGTCCTATACACAGTTCAAAAAAGCAGTACCCAACGGTCTCCATTCTTCCTCACTGAGGATGTCATGAGATTTCCCTTGGTGGCTTCTGGCAGGCTTGTATTTGGTCCTCCCAGTTCCTAAATGAAGTAATAACTCACACATCTTATCACTAAAAATCCCAGCAGAAAGAGCCTCACACAACGCCATGAGGATGTGATTTAATACAGTGCTTGCCTAACGTGCACGAAGCTCTGAGCTCAATTCCCCAGGTTTGAGCAAAAGAAAAGGAAATTACAAGATTTCCTTAAATAAACCTTAAGTAAAGGAAAATAATTAAAATAATACAATATAAATAACCATTAGGAATTCTGCAGAAGCGTATACTCTGGTCTCCACAGTCAGAACAAAGAAAACTAGAATGTACCAAGCTCGAGGAGGTTTGAGACAGAGGTAGTTCATTCCTTCAAGAGAACGCGGAATTTTGAGGTTGAGCAACAGAATTTCCCCCCAATGAGCCCCATGTGTGTAGAGTTCAACACTGAGCTAGAACAAAACTTGCATCTTGATTGAAAAAAGTCTCCCAGGCCTTGTCCCTACTCAGCTGCTTCCTTCACAGTGGCAAAGAGCCCGAGATAAGGCATCTATGGCACACTAGTCATTGGTAGAACACAAATGCAGATCGCTACAGTACCTTCGCAGGACAGGCCATGGGAGGTCACTCCAGAGAGACTCTCTCTGCACACGTTACAGAAGGTGGGCCGGGCGTGGGAGCAGGCGTACCAGTTATGCATCCCTGAGAAATGTTCCACGTTAAACTGGGCCACCTAGAAAGACAATGTTCAGGCAGAGTTGGCAACCAGGAGAGCAAAGCTATAGGCTCCTGACTGTTTATAACTGTGCATGCTACAGGGAGGACCGAACTTACAACCCATTACTCTCAACACCTAAGACACACTTTAAGGAAAAAACAAAATCGACTCTAAACAGGTTCTAATGAGCTTGCCAATACTAATTTCTCCACAGGCTAGCTTTGGCTCTTTGGCTACTCTTATGGATGTCTGTGCTCTAAGGATAGGAAACAAGTAGATGGTACCTTACCTCATAGGGTTCTCTGCTCTGCACTGACTTCAGGGAGCTGATCCAGTCCTCCATCTCTTTCCTGTTCTCAGCACATAGCATCAGCCTTCTGAATGGAGTGATTATCTGAAAGGGATGGTTCAATCTAATGATCATGAATAACCAACCAAAAACCCAGTCTCTTATAAGACAGTTCCATTCTCTAAGTCTTTATGTCCTAGATGAAGAAAAGAGAAGCCTCTGTAACAGAGATGAGTTTTGTTCTGTGTGATCTCCAGGAAAGGATGGTACTCGGAAGTCTTTGCCAGTCTCTGAAGCTGTTGCTACTATTAGGGCTATTTAGCCCTTTCTAAAGGCGACTCCCACAAATAAACAAGCATCCTTACTGCACCCTGTATCTTAAATAAACAAGCATCCTTACTGTACCATGGATCTTACTGCAGGGATTGTATCTTATTGCATGGATTGTAGGATTGTATCTTACTGCAAGGATTGTATCTCACTGTTCGGATTGTATCTTACTGCAAGGATTGTATCTTACTGCATGGATCGTATCTTGAAATCTGGTTTTAAATATACTTTGAAGTAATTTGAAATGAAACATCGGTTTCAATATGGAAAAGTTTTACATTGAAAATAAAAAGAAATGTAGTGTTACACCTCATAACTTACTATAGTACTACTTCCTATGTGATTCAGAGTCATATGAAGGCTTATCCCTCTTACTGTGCAGAAATTGATAGTGCCACTCTTTAGTCAGAGCACACCAAAGGACTTAGAAAAAAAAAAAAAGCAAATTAATTGTATTAAGGACCTTAAAGCAGATGGAATGGAAAATTCCAGCTGATATAGCACCAGAGGTGTTTCAAAGTAAGACTCTGACATTCTGCTTATATACCATGCACGCTGCCTTGAAGTTGCTGAGACCTTAGCACTCACGGCAAGGACCATTTATGTGTTTGTGGTACAAAAGCAAGCAAATTATTTTCAAATAATGTTAGAGATGTATTTGTACAGCAAATATAAAAGTTCCCCAAGTCCGACCACTTAATCAACTAATAAACATAAATATCTTACTATATACACAGCAGATACTATGAGTGATAATTATAAAGATTACAAATCTATAAGAAAAATTAAAGGGGCCATTCTTTAAACTAGGGGACCAAGCCACCACCGATCTAAGCAAGTCTAGCGTTGCAAGCAAGAGACATGAGCCCGTCCGAGCCACTCACCAGCCACAGTCTCCTCACTTGTTATTAGACTACACCGTCTTCCTGAAGCCCAGCTCTTACTACTTCTGACAGGCATGTGCACTTAAATAGACCAGCACGGGGCCACGTGGCACCGGGGCACCAACTGCCCTGCTTTGCGTCTTTGTTAATTGCACATGAAATCGAAGACAGCCTCGCTTTTGCGTTTTCTTGCTTTAAACGACCTTCTTTGGGTAAAGCTTATTAGCAGTTGGTCACTTCTCTTCCTGAATAAATAGTTAATGCAAAGAGCAATGCCTCTCTCATTACTGGGGAGCCAAATGGATGCTTTATTGCTTCAAAATGTTTTTCTAGGGCAGTTCATCAAATGTGGCAGAGAGGTACCATTAAATCATAATACATTCCTGGCTCTGGAGGCTGGCACAGCACCCAGAAAGCTCCATGTTTCCCTGGCTCACTGGTGTTATCTGAGTAAGCACTGCCTCTAGCCTTTACTGACTTTAGCTATGTTCTAGGGCTCCTTTTAGGTGTCATCTCATGCTTTGATTTTGCTCCTTGTGGAATTCTGGGCAAAGCATAGTGACCGGCAGGCAAAACTAAAGAGCTTTTAAAACCATCATGAATGTAAAAGGCAGGAGAACAAAAGGCAGGCAATGACTTCTAAATGTTCATAGAGATCTTAGAACTAGACAGATGCTTCAGTTCTAGAGGATCCCAGCAAGGCTGTGTAGCTCAGTCGTGGGCACACCTTACATGCTAACGGAGTTAAGAATACATGCTTGCAATTTCCACTTTTCAATCAAGACATTATTAAAGGTGACCAATAATGAGCAAGTAAAGAGCATCACATACTTCAGACCAAAAATTAAGTTTTTCAGAGACAAAAACGGTACAGTTATTTTGATGCATGGGTTTTCCAATTGCTCACAATTAAGAATTCATTTATCATAAAGCCACATTCTAAGAAGTCAGTGTGAAAAGAAAAATACCAGCTCTTCATAAATGATGTGGAACAAAGATGGCTAGCTTTGTAGCTGTGGTACTAAAAAGCCAGTAAACCTGAAGCATCCAAGCCTGGCCCTCTCTCTATGGGCTCATCCCTCAGCCAGTCTCCATACACTACGTCTCCTCCCCACAGGCTCTGGTTAGTCTCCATCACTCCAGCCCCATTTCTCACCAAATTTTGCAAAGGAAAAGTTTGAGGGAGGGCAAACTCAGAAAATTATTGGCTTCTTAGCTGAAAATATATCTGACTCAGACTTCATTTTGATCAAAGGCAGCCCAGGCCTAATGGGAGGCCAGAAGTCCTTTCACACATTAGAGAAGATGGGGCTTTCTTCCTACATCTGTTGGAGCACGTCCGGGAAGTTTCTGGAAGCAGAGGCTGTGCTACCTCCCTCAAAGGATCTGAAGCTTACCCATCCTACAGTGCTCCCCATTCTCTATCTGTAACTCTCTCTTCCTGTCACGCCAATAGGCACTCACTGTCTGCACATCTGAACTAGTGTTCCTGCAACTATGGCAGTCCCCAAGACACTGGAGTCCACACCTAGTAATGACATCAGTCATTTAATAGGTATGCACAGAGAGCCAAAGCGGGCTTGTCAGAAGAGTCTGTAAGGAAGGGAGGGAAAACATAGATTTGCTTGTTTGGAAAACTGGGTGGTACCAAGCAGTGGCATCTAACTTGGTTTCTTAAATGGCACCTAGGGAAGTAGACAACATCCCCTTAAGTAGGCATGGTTAACAGTGAGTTATTGGCAAAAACAATCCATCCAACCACACCATTATTCACTTCTAAGACTCAAGAATATCTCAGCCTGGCTGAGGAAGGAGACTCTTTAATCCCAGAAAGTGGGAAGGCTGAGGCAGAAAAAAATGTTTTGAATCTGAGGCCTTCCTAGACAAGATAGTTAATTCCCTCTTCAGGCTGGGCTACGACACAGTGAGACAAGAGAGGGGGAAGAGAAGGAGAGAAAAAGTGGGAGGAATCCATCTGATGAAGCATTAAAAAGAATCCTATGAAACTGTAACACCATGGTACACAAGCTAAAAAAAAAAAAAAGCCAGATACGCAGCCAAATACTATCAAGATTATAGACCGATTTAATTCTTTTTCTTCCTTTATCTGCAGTTTTTTAAAGCAATTATATAGTACCTCTGTAATAAAAACCATTTAATATTTTACCGACAGATGGAGGTTTAAATTTGTAAAAGTGTGCATGAAGGTTTAGGTGGGGAGAAAGATGGGGAGAGAGAAGGATGAGGAGGCCAGAGGGAGAGATAACCAATCCTAGACATACTTGGAGAGTGTGTGGAAACCTACTGCTTCATGAGCTTCCTACGGAGTTTCACTGGAGTTATCCTCGGCGGGGGTTAGGGTCCTATCAGAAGCTAAAGGCTGTCAAAAAACACCAACTGTCAGATGTGGGGTACTTGCCTTCCAGTTGTTGGTCAACTGTGTCCCAAAGGATAGAGGATCCCGCCCCCAACACACACACACACACACACACACACACACACACACACACACACACTATAGGTTACTATCATTGCTCTTGGTTAACCACAAGAACTCCATGTTAAGACCCCATTGCTGAAGATACACCATACGCTTTTGTCACAGGACATGGAAAAATCAAGTTGGTTCTGATCAAAATCATCTCGCCTGTGAGCTAGTTTCCATAGCACTGGAAAGTGCGATGCTGGGGGCCTGGAGTGGGGCCGGAAGTCACCAACAATCTATCCCAGTTGTGAACCCAGTGAACTTAAATACCGACTGGTATGGCAAGATATACCCATAGGTGCCAGGGCGGCCCAAATGTTATAGAGGTAACCTACCACTTTCTGACTGGCTTTAAAGCACGCTCCACAGGAGAGATGCACCTAGCCAAGAATCCATGGCTGGAGAGCTGACACGCCCCTGGGGTGAACCTACCTCTGTCTGGTCTTCTGCTAAATGGATACAATGTCAAACTGCCCTCTAAAATCAGTCTCTCAAGCCCTACATTACTGTAGACCTCAGACCTCATCAGAAAAGTTCCCTTTCAGAAATGGGCTGTGGTTAATGCAGAAACCCATAACTGTTCCGAGTACAGACAATAAACGTCTGTGGGAGGCTCAGCTGCAAATAGGATTGCCCATATCCCTCCCATCCCCACCACCCCACACGCCCCACAGAGATTGCTATACACAAAGACTCGGGGAAAATGGAGGGCGAGGAAAGATGTGAAAGCCAGTGGCTGGGAGGACTGAAGCAGAGCAGCGGCTTCAGATGTAACACAATGACTGTACCAATGTGATCACAGCAGCTCTGGTTCCACGCAGGAGACCTGCACAAGATGAAGCCAAGTGAACAGTTCGGCAGGGTACAGGGAGGGCTCCGTGAGTTCTCACACCTAACTAAGGAGATTCTGGGGAAGGCAGAGTCAGTTTTCCTCAAGTGTGTGACCCCTGGTAGGTCAACCACATTGCAGGGGTTGGCTCCAAACCCAAAAGTAAACAAGCTGTACAGACTGGACTCAGTGGAAAAAGGAAGAGAGAAGAAGGAAGAGGAGGAGGGAGAGGAGGGAGAGGAAGAGGAAGGAGGGGAGGAGGGGGAGAAAGAGACAATGACAGCGAAAAGTTGGGAGGGTGCAGAGACGTGGGAGGTATATCTAGAAGATATACCTTTCTCTGGGGAGAAAGGTGAGAGATGAATTTGACCAAAATATACTGTATGGAATTTTAAAGAATAAAATATGTCTTTAAAAGACGATTTAAATATATGGTGGACCTCCGTAGGATCCCTCAAGCTCTTCTATATCTCAGAATCACCTGGTTTGCTTGCGTTTCAAATCTCAGTTTACAAGTTACTACTCTCCCATCTAATGAAGGTACAGGTAGGTACCAATTCTTAAAACAAACAAACAAACAAACAAACAAACAAAAAAATCCAGGTGATTTAAAAGTAGAGACGAGTTGGAGAACCAATGTGTACAGGTAATTTTCTTTCTATACAACAATGTTTGAGCTCCCAAAGGAAAGAAGTTTCTCAGGAGAAGTAAATCAGAGGGAACGGTCTGCAGTCATGGTAACCATGCCTGAATCACACCAGCATCTTCTCTTGTGTCTGGGGCTGTCACCATGCTTCTGAGCCTCATTCTTTCTGCTGCTGACTAGGGACAGAGCAGTAACTCCGTGGTAGTCGGTGTTCAATTAATGAGACAATCCATGTTAGGCTTCACTAATGGCTGACTATCTCTCACCAGTGACAGAGACCTTAACTGTCATTTACAGATTTCATACATGTTATTTTTTTGTGTTTGTGGTTCAAGATGAAAGTCACAAGAGTTTTCATTTAAAAAAAAATGGAGGTATCTACCAAAATAAAACTGTCTAGTTAACAAACACCATCAGAATTATGACAATGACCTACTGACATCCTCCCTGGACAAAGAAAATAACCAACATATTAAGGGGGTATTTGTGGGGGGAGGATTCTCCTAATTCAGTATACCCAACCTTACCTAAAGCACAGTGGTGATGGAATAAAGCTTGCAAAAAATAAGAGCGAGTCCCTCTCCAGCTGAGATGATTTTAGTCCGCCACCCATTGTTACTATCGATCATAGTTATGCTACAGAAGAGGGACAGCTTTAACTCAAATTATCTGGCTCTGAGATAAACGAAATCCTCCAACGTTCTTGGGCCATTACGTGTCCAACAACGTTTACTGTTAAGAGGTCTTATTTCATATTTTAACCGGCTGTATCCACTCTGTTCAGGACTAGCTGGGTTTTAATCTGGACCTGCCTTGCTGCTATATAAGTTCGCACAGGATGAGAAGTCTTTCCTGGAGAGTGGGGCGAGCGGGAGCTGCACTTGAGCTATAACTTTGTTGTCTACATTTACTATGATTTGACTAATCAGATCTAACGGTAGTGTGCTCTCCTAACCTAGCTTTGCTCTCCTTGTAGTTGCCAACTGCTCGGTCTTAATATACTTCTTCCATCGTCCCCTATGAAATCTAGATGCAGCTCTTTAATTATGTATGTTGCTTTTTTTCTCATCCTTTTTTTTTATGGAGTGAAATAATTCACTTTGACAACTTAAATGTGCCAAACTGCAGTGTGATCATGTATCTTAAGTGACTATTTTAGGAGCAGAGATGCTCCCAGTTTTCAGTGTAGACTGGGGACTGCCACTACCCAAGCACACAGACACGCAAGAGCACAGGTGCACGCCTTCATCAAAACGAACCCAGCCCAGCCCTGACCCCGCTCTCAGAAACACCTTTGTGAGAGGTATGAGGGAAGGTGATAATTTTAGGTGTGATTTTGGATGTGCTCTGGCACAACTACGCAGATGATTTTGTCACTCACCAGGTTATCAACCATGAAAGGTTATTTAAGTGTCTAACTTTCCAGTGCCAGGTCCCGATTATGTCAAAAAGGTACTCTTAACCTTTGTGGGGTTTGGTCCCTCTTTGGCATCCTTCTGAACCCAAACTACATTAATCCCATTTGCCTGCAACATTACTCCTTTTGGGGTCACTGTTCCAAAAATAGCTTTCCATGTATAACACCTGATATAATATGCAAGATCATGATTTCTAGTGTTTCGTTTGGTTGTCCCATATAAACTCTGTACTACTGTGTTGTTTAAAGTAGGTTGAAATCTACAAGAATTTGGTAGGTAGAAATAAAAACAGCCAAAGTCCCATTTTCAACCTGGTCAGTTCATGAATGTCTACTAATACTGGTCCCTGCGGGGATTTGTATTTTGTGAGTTTTACAATGAGCTCCACAAGTGGTCTGGTTTCAGGGTCAGTATTTCTCTTAACTGATCATCCCACTGTTGAAGCCCCATCTGTTTTCTCAGCTGGCAATTATGTACTCAATTTCTTCTGAGGTAGTAATAGATTTAACATATATCTTCTCCAAGGTTGCTTACATTTTAATGGGAGCAATGGCATTACCCTGTAGGACAGAACACAATGGAACAACAGTGACATAATGTCACTGAGTTCATTCAGGGCACTCTGACCGTGGAAAGTGCCTGAGTATTTTCAACTCACAGTAAAATTTAAATGAAGAGAATGTCAGGGTAAGAATAGGCCTTGTGGTGCTGTCACCACGACTCAGTAAGAGTACTTCTTGCTCTTCCTTGTGACCTGGATTCAATTCCTGGCACCCACATAATAGCTCACAACTATCTGTTACTTCAGCTCCAGAATCCTCTTCTGGCCTCTGTTACCACATGGTGCGGTTAGCACTCGGTGCACAGACATGTGCAAAATATAATAAACAAAATCAGTTTTTTTAAAGAAGACATATGCTAGGTAGTGTTGGTACTCTTAATCCCAGTACTTGGTTAGGAGGCAGAGACAGATGAATTTCGGTGAGTTTGAAGCAAGCCTGGTCTACACAGTGAGGTCCAGTATAGCCAGGGCTACACAGAGAAACTCTGTCATGAAAAAAAAATAAAATAAACTAACTAATACTAGTAATAAAAAGAAGGCATCCTCATCAAATCCATGTGATGTACACACACTCATTTTACCTGTGTGAACAGTATAGAACCTCCTCTGAATGGTCAAAGAGAAAGAGAAGTTCCCTGAAGTTCTGAAACACAAATTTCACCATATCCAAGATGAAGCGGAATGATTTATAAAAACACGGGTAGACCATTGATAAAATTAAGACTGATGCCCACGCACACGCGCGTGCACACAGACACACACACACACACACTTCATTACTAATCTGCAGATAAAATTCTAAGAAATGTTCTATTTAGACACCCCACTGAACGTCAGCAACAGCCATGTTTGTACTTGTGCACCAAAGGTACAGACACACAGCCTCTTCAAAGTCCTATGCCTTTGCTTCTCACTGGTCAGTCACTTTGACTGAACTGACCAAAATAACAACTTACAAATCTATGGGAAGGGGGGGGAGATTCCTGTCATGAAGGCTGGCAATCTCAAAAAGTCAAAACAGCCCACACAGGCACTGAGAATATCACAGGGAAGTCTGCGCCATGCCTGCTGATCTATCTGGCATGGAGAAGCTATGTACCTTCTGAACGTAATATTTGTTTCAACTCAAACTCCAAATCAAGTAATTCCCTACACACAGTAACACTGATGTGGGAGGATTCTGTAGCAGCAACAAGTCAAACACTACTCGCTGGTGACAAGGACCAAGACAGACAAAAGCACAAGTACTAAAAAGTAACTTCTGTTGGAAACTTTCAAAGTTACAGATGCAATTATTCTAGGTCAATAAATAGCAAGGGGCCATCCTTTCCAATAGTGTGCCTGCCTCTTTCTTTCTCAGTAGGCATATCTGACTCCAGCCTCGGGCAGAAGGCACTGCCTAACTGATCGCCTCCCATTGTCTCATACATTAAGCATGAGTTAATTGTATACCGCATACTGACTTTAAAAATAGACACTAAGGCTGGGCAGTGGTGGCGCACGCCTTTAATCCCAGCACTTGTTAGACAGAGGCAGGAGAATCTCTGAGTTCAAGGCCAGCTTGGTCTACAGAATGAGTTCCAGGACAGCCAGGGCTATACAGAGAAACCCTGTCTCGGGAGAAAAAAAAAATTGACACTAAGTGATCTGTCTACAATTTGTTATTTCTTACATAGACATAAAAATAGCAACAGTAGTGTTACAGCAAGGAAAATGAAGGGATTTGCTATTCTTTCACTTCGCAATGGTAAACTGTACAGCTGCATTCAGTTCCCTTCGTGGCTTCTGCTTCAGCAGTGTGTGCAATGACAGCTGGAAATGAATGCAGCAGCCTCGCTCTGTAATCACAGGGATGTCTACTGAAGAGTGCCGGGTGAGGTACGATGAGGTGAGATGTGCCTCTTCACCTCATATAAGACAAGGAAAGAGAATGGATGGAACAACAGATGAAATGAAGAACAAGGGGTGGGCAGGGACAAGAGGCGGCCATCACAGAGTCATCCTATATGTGCCTACGTTTTAAATTTGTCCTCTTTCAAAGGACCGTGATGGCTAATCTCCAACATTAACTTTATACATATGACAAGAAGGATCCTCGAATAAAGAACTGCCTCCACCAGACTGGCCTGTGACTACATCTGTGAGGCATTTTCTTGATGACTGACTGATGCAGGAGGGTCCATCCACCCTACTGTGGGCTGCAACTATCCCTAGGCAGGTGAGCCTAGGCTGTATAAGACAGGCTGCTGAACTCGAGCCTTTGAAGTGAGCCAGTCAGCAGCATTGCTCTGTTGTTCCAACCTCTGTCCTCGCCTGTGTGCCCACCATAACTTCCCTCAGTGCTGAACTGTGATCCGGAAGTGTAAGCCAGATAAGCTCTTTCCTCCACTACTTGCTTCTCATCATAGTGTTTATCACATATACAGAAAGCAAACTGAGAAAGCACTGATATATTTCGAACTCCAACCTAAACTCTTTGAGGGACAAGGCGAGAGACTTGAGTGTATCAGTCTCCTTACAGACACTAAATCCTAAGCAATGCTTGGCCCTCAACCCAGACCAAGTGTCTGGCCTCCTACCTTCTTCCCAAGACCAGACTCATTTTATGCAAATATGTCGTCTTCCTTCTCAGTGTAAATGAATGTCCACAGGAGCTAATGAATGAAGGCTTTTGCGCATTGGCTGTAATGGGAAGGGGGTATTGACTGATAAGAGCTATCAAATTCACCTTCCATAATTCATGAATGTCAGAGGCTTTTCTCAAGAGGAAGTCGGCTTGTCTCCCTCACAAATTGGAGCTAGGGGTGTATCTCAGAGGACCAGTGTGTTTACCCTGAAGCCTTCAGTTTAACCCTTGGCACCCCCCAAACACAACAAAACTGAACTCACCCCTATTTCAAGACTAAGAAATCACATCATTGTGGCAGTATCACTTTCCATGTTAATTTAACTTCCATCTATAGCTAGAGTTATTTTTTTAACTGCCTTAATGTATGACAAATTCTAATGCCAATTTCCCTGAGGGGGAAAAATACCTATAGATATAGTGGTCTCTCACTACCAATATATATTTCCTTATATTCTCCTCTCTCCTTTCTCCTCTCTCTTCTCCCATCCCCCTAGTATTTCTACAAAAATATCAAGTACTAAAAACTAAATTTTTATTTAAACTTTAAAAAATAGCATAAAACCAAAATTTTCTTCAACAGAGGGAAAGACATGAGAAGACCTGAGTTAGGACACAGACCGGCTGCAGTGCCTGGAACATTACGGTCTCAGCATATGCTAGAGAGGAGGAGGAGCAGCTTCATGCCAGAATTAATGGCATGGGACAGAGTTTAGATAATAATGGTGGGGTACTGGGGCGATTGTTCAGATGGTAAAGTGCTGGCCTTGCAAGTAGGAGGACCTGAGTTTTATTCTCCAGATTCCAAAGCCAGGCATGGTGCTGTGCACTTATAACTCCAGATCTGTAAGGTGGAAACAGGCAAATTCCCCAGACTGTCTGGCCAGGCAGTCCAATACACCTGATGAGTTCCAGGTTAGCGAGAGACTGTTTCAAAAAACAACATGGTATGTATGACCCGAGGAATGACAACCAATTAATGATGTCCTCTAATGTACATACACACTTGCTTGCACACACACACACACACACACACACACACACACGCACAGAGGCATCTATACATATGTACCATGCACAATGATAATAACTGCAGCTGCTATGCCACAGCATCCCAACCCTATAGATATGTGTGCTCTTTAAAGATGAACGATTAAAAAAAAAACAAAAAACCATGAGAGCCTCTGGCATGAACTAACCATAACGATCAAAACTGCAGCTTCATTGACTAATAAGCAGGTCACTGAAAACCAGGTACACTCAGGGAACAAAATATTTACAAGGTACACAATCTCATATGGCAGGGTATTGGGAGTTTTACAGTGTATGTGAGAAATGGAATTTTCTGCATTAATTGTAATGGTGATGATCACAATGTTCCAGGAATTACTTACGCAGGTTCTTGAAGCCACACCCACTGTAAATTAGTGGTATTAGTTAATGGGCACATTAGAAGTGTGACCGTTCACTTAGTATTTTCAGACTGTGCCCGAGATCGGAACAATGCATTAGCTTCGTTCCCCTGGCACAAGCTCTTTGGTTTGTAACTGTAAATGGCTTTGTACAGCACACATATGCAATGGGAAATTTCAAAACAGAATAATTATCTTGCTTTGTATTGCTCACTACAAATGGGACACTTCTAAAACTTAAATTTTTCCATTAGTCCGTGCTCAAACTTAAGGATACTTAACTTTGCTATAAACTTAAAAGAAGCCATGGAAACAACACCCCCAAATCACTTTAATAGAGCTGAGCGCACCTCTCCAATCGCCTACTTGATGCTCCCAGGAGATCTTACAATTACTTCAAATTCACACTGTCCAGTTTTCACTTCCTGCAAACCTGCTTTTATATCTATTACCTACCCTTGATTCAAGCACAATTTACACTCCAAGTCCAGCTCTGCATTAGCTTCCTCCTCTCTCCCCCTCACCTGAGACACAGCCCTCTAACCTTTCTGCACAGAACTTCTGTCCACACCTTCCTTCCTGTGGTAGACAGCCAGGCTCCTAGCAGTACTGCCCAAGATGCTTCTCATGCTAATTGCTAACTCTGGTCAAGCGCATCAGATGGGAAGCTGCCAGAGAAGGTTCGCAATACATGATTCTTGACAAAAAATTCAAAATACCTTTAGAATGGAAATGTTTGCCTCTTAGGCCTGCCCCGGTTACCAACGTGCCTTCCTAAAGATAAACATCCTTCAGCTTCTTTGCGTATCTCTCCAGAGACCGTCTGCCTATACACGAGAACTATGTGCTCTCTTGAAGTTTAAATACACAAAAATATGTGCATACACAAGCACACAATAATATTATGAAATCTTAACTGCTCTAGATCTGAGTTTTCTCCCTGAATCAAGTGCTGGATTCAGCTTGTATTGTTACGTACACAGCTGCTTCAAATATATGCAATGCATTCAGTGGTGACGTTTTGTCATAAGTCAATCACCTCTGATTGACATACCTGGGTTCTTTCCAGTCTTTTTCTATGACAATGTAAAGTCGATGCCCACGTAATGTATCCCTTGGCAAACAGACATAGAATGGTTCACTATCCATCATGATTGCAGAAGCTGACGCAGTGAAGGCTTGGAGCAAGGCTGAAGCAATTTCTTTACGTTCTTTCTTGTGAAATGTGTGTCCTATTTACATTAACTCCCAGGTTAGAATCTTTCAGAGGTTTTTCTACAATCACTTTGAGAATAACAACCTCGGTCCTTGCTAGTGGACATAACTCTACCCATCATGAAAAGCCTGTGAAGTTAATATGAAAAGTTACAAAGGCCCCACAAGTGTGCTCTGCAGACAGCACAATTGCCCCAACAATCAGAGCTCTGCGACAGGGCAGTTACCATGAAACACTGACTTACTGATGGGACTCTGACAAAGAAAATGAACGAGGTTTGCACAGAACCTGGGACACAGTTGAGAAGATGCTTCAGCCAGCAGAAAGCCTGCCAAGCAAGCACAGGGGCCAAGCATCTGTCCCCAGGGCTCCCACAAAAGCAGAGAGGGAAAGCAGGCACCTATAATCCCAGCACTGGGAAGGGGAAACAGGAGGATCCTGGGACTTACTGGCCAGCCAGTCCAGCACTGGGAAGGGGAAACAGGAGGATCCTGAGACTTACTGGCCAGCCAGTCTAACTGAATAGCAAAAAGAAAAAGATATGGCCACAGCGGGAAGACTCAAAGGAGTCCCAGGACTCCTAAAGTCCATCTTTGGGGTCTCACCATGCAATTTAGGTTGAAGCCAAGCCAAGACACATGTACACATCCTGGCCACAGCGCGGTCTCACCCTCCCTCATGGCTTAGGTTCCTGTCTCTCCTGCAAGATGGTGTGACATGTTGTCAGAACTGTGTGTGGAATCTCTTTCTTAGAGACAAGTTCCTCCTCTGGCTGCCGCCGGGCTTCAGCAATTTGTCTGCCAGAATAAGATTCCCAGGGAAACTCCAGTTTTTTTTTTTTAGGGACAACTGTTCCATATATCTGACAGCAAAGGATGTCTCTCTCTACAATATCCTCTAAGCTCTTAAGAGTTCTGATACTGGTCTGTTTTCCCCTCAAAACAAAAAGACTGTCTTTGGCCTAGAGTTCCCTAGCAGTGCATCAGAGGCTTCTGAGAGTGTCCTGGGAGGGCTGGTGGACCCTCCGCCCTCAGACCCTATTACCTAATGCAGCCTGAGTTTCAGGACTGTCCCACCCGCTTAGCTCACCCACTAGCAGGCCTCAACTGCTGAAGCTAGGGAGGATGGAAGGTCCCCAGCTGGCCATCACTCAACCTCTCGGCCATCGATGGGCTTCCAGTCTCACTGGTCCACTGTAGACCAGGCTGTCAGCTGTCCTAAACTAACACAAACCCATCTCTGTCATCAGGAATCAAGATGTGGTCTTGGCCAAGTATAAACTGAGTCCCAGACACAAAAAAATGAATAAAGCAACAGCTTCTACATGGAAAACCTCTTTCTGGCAACATCTAACTTAGTGACTTTATCAGAAAACTGGATTCCTCCCTAAGACACTAAGTAAAGGGGCTATTCCCCAGTTGTCTAATAAAGACAATTAGCAACCAGCCTATGAACTCACACTAAACAATAAGCAAGTGTTCTAATCATTGCTAACAGGTTCACTGTTCCACATCTGCGTTTTTAGAGGGTGAAGCTTCACCATGAATGGACAGGTTAAAACACATCCTATTGACAATGGTGCTCCTCGGAGCTGGAGAAAGTGCCCAGCACTGAGAGCATCGGCTGCTCTCGCAAAGGTTCAGCTCCAAGTACCCACGTGGCAGCTCACAGCAATCAGTAACTGCAGTTCCAAGGAACCAGACACCCTCCTCTGTTCTCCATGGGTACCAGGCATGCATGTGGAAATGCATGGGTACCACACATGCCGGAAAATGTTCACACACACAAAACAATTTCTAAAAAGCAGACCTTTATCGGGTTACTATGAGCCTGAAAATTCTAATATGCCATTCGTTTTCATGGCAAACACACAAAATTTAAATATTAATTATGCTACTGGATGGCTACAAAAATTTACGCTGAGTAAGTTGTCTGAACCTCTCGGGCCCTTTAACCCGCTTACCAGAGGAGGAACATGCCCTGGTCTTGTTGAGGTGATGAGGTGAGATATAAAACGAAAAGTAGCTCTAGACTCGCTACTCATTATGCTTTATACACCAGAGCTTTCAGAGCCAAAGGTGTTGTTTGCTACTGTATAATAAATACCTCCAACTGCGAAGATCTCGTAAAATAACAGGCTTTCCTTAGTACTATTTTAATTTTTAACATTCGACATAAAACATAATTATTAAGATACATGTTTAAAACCTAAAAGTTGATGCTTTAAATTGCCCAATGAAGCTACAATCTGTGAGATGTGAGACGTGCTCTGTTCTTCAGAGCATGTGCCACAGGATGCAAGGCCTCTGCCGTCCGGAGGCCGCTCCATTCCGGTGGTTATCGCCTAGCAGGCCCCCTTTAGACATATCCAGACACTTAACATTCTATTTTTAAGATTGTTACTATGGCCAGTAACTCATTTGCCCGCATTAGGCCCCTAATACAGGCCCTGACATGAGGCAAGAGACTGTCTTTTACAGAGCCCTTCAGTCTGCACTGCAAACAGGTATCAGAAATCAGAGCTCACCTAAATGAATATGGGGCCAAAGTGTCTTTAACTAAGCCCTTCATCTAGACACATGCACTGAAGTTCAAGTAAATCATGTAGCCCTTCCTCAGAGAATGCACCCATACATGACCCTGAGTAGTCCTTCGCACTGCCTGGACGATTATAACGCCTCTGCACAGCAGAGTGGCTACAGAGGCTGTGGCTGCTAGATCAGGACCTGAGACAGGAACCCTTACCAGTTCCCATGAAGTTCTACAGGAAAAGGATGGTTCTTAATGTTTAATTCCGTATACTTACAAGGGCCAACTGTGGGCCGTGGTGAGTGTGATGTCATCAGCTCACAACCACGTATTTGGAACATATGAAGGTCCTTGAACATGAAACATCCACAGGAAATAGATTTACCATTTGTCCCAAGGCCAAGAAGGCTATGTGGCAGGCTATCATTCACTGGGCTCTGCAATTTGACAGAAACACTAGGGAGGTCAGTCCTCTAAAACAGCCCACCAAGGTATGAGAAACTTCATCTGGACAGAAATGTCCTGTTGGTCTTCACAAAGATCCTCAGAGTAAAACCCACTTAGGACACCAGCTCCATATATCCCTGGCAACAGGCCCAGGGATAAAAAGTTCTTTTTTTTTTTTTCCCCCAGGAAGGAAGGCTGGCCTGTTGTAGCCTAGACTGGCCTCAAACTCATGGCTACACTCCTGCCTCAGCTTCTAAGTAGTATGTTAACATTGAACCATTTTAAAGTATCATAAAATATTTTATTCAACATAGACATAAATTAATTAGTCTGGATAACTATTAGGATTCTAATATTTATGTAATCAAAGCTGAGACCACTGCAATGAATCATGTCTGTAAGACTTACTGGTTTAAAAATAATCTGAGTCACCATTTAGAATACAAAAATCTCATGAAGATGTGATATTTACAGATATATTATAAAAACCCAAACATTATAGAGGAAAATGGAGAAATTCTGTGCCTATGCTAAAACATGAAAGGCTACTGCTTACCCAAAAGAAAAAATACGTTTATAAATATCACTCATTTGTGCATTCAGTTGACAAGTATGTCCTGGCTTTCCCCTCTGTGCCAAGCACCAGGCTTGGGGAGTCAGCGAAGTCACCGGATTGATGCTAGAAGGGAATTTGTTTCCATCAGCATCTCATCGCTCCCACACAGACACCGGGCCACTGACTCCTCCAAGCCTTCTTGAAGGAAGCTCACTGAGTTCTTGCTGTGTGGATGGTCCTGACACAGCCTGTGGTATGGGGTGGGGCCACGTCACAGTCATTTCAGTCCATGCCTCCTTGACTACCCCAAACCAACAAGAGCCCCACATTTACACAGCTCTTCACTGTCCGACCTGGAGAAGTTGATCTCAGCTCTGAACCTGGGCCTGTCCTGGAGACTCTGAAAGCCCCTAGCAGATCACAGGGAAGAAGAAGACTGCAGAGTTCTAACAACGGGCGAGGCCCTTACCTCACAACCGGTCTGTTCTATTAGGTGATTCTAGTTAGAAAGTTGTTTTTTATCATGAGTTGAAGTCAACCCTCTGTGGATTAAGCCACACAAACTGATCACTGCCTATATAATAATTCCTCAAATATTCTGAAACTTTAAAACTTAAAAATATCATCATTACCACCACCATCATCATCACCATCATTACTGGGTGTATGTATGGAAGTTAGAGGACACCTCTGTAGAGTCGAGTCAGTTCTATCCCTCCACCTTTGCACAGGCTCTGAGGACTGAACTCAACTTGCCAGCTTTGTGTGACAAGATCCATAACCTGCTTGGCCCATTTTGCCCATATTCTTCATTATTTATTATTATTATTAATTATTAATTATTATTATTATTAAATTTATATCTCCATTTTTTAATTTAAAAAAGCCATTTAATCCCAAGACTCCCTGGCAGTTTTGGAATATTGGCCACCTTCTTCTACATTTCTCTTTAAGATCCAGCCCCCAGAATGTACTGTAATAGTGTAGATTTGTACTCTGACCAGCACGTGTGACCTGAACATTGGGTAGTGCAGGCTAAGATTCTCACTGAGTTGATGTGGGAGACCAAGGAGAGGATCACTCTCATCGCCACATATATTTAAATGATCAAGTAAGAAGTTCAGCAGAGGGGTCAGAGTACAGCCTGAGGCTACATTCCCTGCATGGGTTCCATGATCTAGAGACTGGCTTCTCTGTCTCTTGCCTATACAGTAGAGGCTTCGGCAGTGTCACTTTCATTGGACTGCTATAAAAAATTAAATGACTTGTCAGGTACAAAGCGCATAGAACAAGAATCCGTATTATTAACTAGGGTAGGTGACTTGTTTAGCTAAGGGATCCTTCATTTGGGCGGATATCCATGTACCTTTTGCATGACGTGACATTCTTCCACAGATCACGTGGAAAAAGGCCAGTTTTGGTCTTTTTCCTTCAGGATGAAATATTGAGATATTACTGGATGAAAGCAAACTGACACCTTCTTAGGTTCAAAGGATGTGATGTCCCTCTTCAGAGAGAGACAGCTGAACGTTGTCAACTGAGGGGAAGCCAGAATAAACAGAAAGCAACCACTTCAGAAACAAACTCCCGGGACACTTCTCCTTCCCATTAAACCCAGGCTGCTCTGCCAAAGATGGCCCGGGCACAGAGTTCCTGGCTTGCAAGGCCCACGACAGTGTGCTCTCCTTGCTTGATGGTTTCTTTGAATGTAAACACTTTATATCTTCCTACCAGAATCAGAATCAAATCCAATAGTGGTGTCTTTCCGGGTACTGTGACCAAACACCAGCATCTTTCCAGGTACTGTGACCAAACACCAGCATCTTTCCAGGTACTGTGACCAAACACCAGCATCTTTCCAGGTACTGTGACCAAACACCTCGCGAGAAGCAAGTGAGGGGAGAAAGGACTTCTCTGGGCTCACAGACTGAGAAGACAACTCCATCACAGCAGTCGCCAGTCAGCGCTATGGGCACAGGATCAGGTGCCGTGCTGCCCGCCCCCCATCTTCGCAGAGCAGGAGACAGAGAAAGGAGATGCTCACACTCACTGAGCTTTCTCCTGTTTGGTCTAAGCTCAGTGCACGGATGATGCAGGACACTTTCAAGGCTAATAAATCTGAACAACTGAGTGGGACCTTGTCTCACAATAAAAGTAAAATAAAAGTGAGGGGAAAGGAGGGGAGAGGAGGTCACCTCTCTTATGAAGTTCCCAAATGTTCATAAGTTAGCCACATAGTGCCAACTATGGGGGGAAACATGGACGTGCATTGGGAGTAAAAGCCACTACCATCCACTGAACCGCATGTGCTCATCGCTGTCCTAGGCACTTTATACGTTACCACATTAATTTGATATTCAAGGCCCTTGAAAGCAGGTACTCCATTGCTGTGGCTCTCGATGTATTTGAGGAAATGTGGGTTTAAAGGGATTAACTCATGTGGCCTAGGCCATGTAACAGGGCTGAGCGAGAAGCCAAACCCAGGCTGTTTGGCTTTATGATAGAAGCTCTGCCTACCACAGCAGAATTTAAACTATAGTAACTTAATGAAGGCCAACCTCGTTTATTCACTTCAGAGTAAGGATATCTGCGAGTTGCCCTTTCCTCGTCACTAGTGGCAGTGCCACCACCTGAAGTCACAAGAAGGTTTTAGTGGTTGCACGCCACAAAAGCCACTCATAAACCTCTAACAGAAGAAGCCCAACATAAGACCGTGGTGTGTGGGGCTCATGTGATGATGCAGTGGGGAAAGGCGCTAGATGTCAAACCTGATGACCTGGGTTCAGTCCCCAAAACTTATGAAGGAAGGAGAGAACCAACGCCTAAGTGTTGTCCTCTGAGATCCACAGATCCGTGAGTGTACACACACACCTACCCACACCTACACAAATAAAAAGTGTAATTAAAAAAAAATGAGTCGCTGGGTGGTGGTGGTGCAGGCCTTTAATCCCAGCACTTGGGAGGCAGAGGCAAGCAGATTTCTGAGTTCGAGGCCAGCCCGGTCTACAGAGTGAGTTCCAGGACAGCCAGGGCTACACAGAGAAACCCTGTCTCGAAAAACCAAAAAAAAAAAAAAAAAAAAAAAAAAAAAAAAAAAAAAAAGAGGAAATCTTTAAAATTCATCTACAAATTTTTGAATTTGTCAATACTGTGAGACTTGGGGAAGAGGAATCCAGCTGTGCGTCACAACCCAGAGACTCTCAGATCGATGGGCAGTTTTTAAAAACTACTGTGATCACAACACTGTAATACACAGCAGCAGGAAACTGATAGAATGTCCGCGATGATTTAGACAACTGAAAAAAAAAAATCATACATGCCCAGCATAAGAAAGGAAGGTGTGGACTGGGAGACTGTGTAAGACACAACCCACAGCGTACACAGGTCTTAAACCACACCCATAATCCCTTGGCTGTAGTCCTGGTGTACGTGTGCCTCATGGAACTCACAAATCCTGACCACAGAAGTGACACTGAGCTGCTTCAAGGCTAGACTAGCAGCTGCACTGCTCTGCGGGCACTCACGGTAGAAGCCATCTTGAAGAGTTGAACATTCCTTTTCAAGCAAAGCGTTTAAGTTTTCTATTTTCCACCAACTATTTATAGATTGTCCATGTACCACCATTTCTTGTCAATATATGACCCTTAGGGACTTCAGGAAGGGCAGAGTTTGGCCACTCCCAGAATCTTTAGCCGCAACCCCATCACACTGCGCCATTAACCTCTGACCTGAACCAGCTAAAATAGCGGCGTCAGGAGCAGTCAAGATGATCTAGGAAGACAGGATACCTAAATATTTAAGCAGGAGGGTTGTCAATTACCACTTGAAAACGTGCCTTTTGCTCCATTTTATGCTGTGGAAAGTTCTACCAAGTTTCTATTATAGTACAACACTAAGCCATCTATCTCCCCTTTCAGCCTCTACATCGCTAAGACTAACGAATTCAGAAAGAACCGTTGGTTGATAAAATACCCAAGCCACTATGTCTTCTCATGCTGATAGAGGACTTTGATCAAAACCAACAAACACTTGGGAGGAAAGTTCTCTGAAGTACAGAGACACAGTCCCTGCCCTCAGGGAGGTCATGATAAACACACAGACTTACCCCTTGTGCAGGGCAGGCGAGGGGCAAGTGTCACTCAGAACAGGGATAAACAAGAGCTGCTGAGGGCAAGGCCACGATTTGCATGACCTTTCCAAACCCAGGCATTTCTGTCTCTTCTGTCTGTATCTGTTCTAAGTCCCAGACCGTACCTGAAATCACTTTAACCATTGCACCGTAAATTTTGGTTCCTTCCTTCAGATTAACTCTAGCTCTCTGTGGTATAAATAAATAAATAAATAAATAAATAAATAAATAAATAAATCGATCCTTTAGTTTACTCCTAGAGGAAGCCAAATGGCTAGTTCCACTGGTAGGACTAGCAAAGTACTTTTCTATCTCAGCCTAGCCTACCCTTACTTGGACATTAAGCAACATTTCAACCTTGGAAGTAAACCTGGAAGATTTACATACACAAACAGATATAGATATAATCTCCACTTCTGAATTTCTCTGCTTATCATAAATGCTAATGATATAATGGGAAGTCAATTTATAGTTTGTAAATGAAAGCAGCAGAAGAATTAGAGAAGTGGTGGTATTGCAACAGCCACGGAGAGAAAGCCACTGCCACACAACAGTGTCAGGAAGGGTAGCCTGAATGGCACATATAAGCCAGACGGAGAAGAGAGGTTATGGAAGTTATACCCCTTGTGTTTGCTGACGCCTGCTCGGATAATAGCAAAGCTATCTCTGCCTTCTCATCTTCTAGCCTCGAACACTGCACGTAGGGTGAAGGAGAAGCTGGAGCTGCTGAGGCTTCGAGCACCCAGCATTACCTTCACCCCTCTGCCCCGAGGCCTTGTAAACCACAGCTCTGGATCAATCCATTTGCTTGCTCTCTATTAATTGAGAGACTATTCTATAAGCACAGAGAGTACAGACATTACTAAAGCCAGTCTTTAGTGGACGTGGTTTACAAGTCCCCCGGTGCTTTCCTTCTCTGCAGAAGCTATTCTAAGCCTTCCAGGGCTCCCACTCACAGCCACACAACCTTGTCTTCGGGTTCACGGAGAAAATGGAACTATTTGGGCTTGAAATACACATGCTTGCTGCCCATGCCTGCCCCCACCTCAGCTCTGTGCTCAGGGCACGCACTGCCTCTTACACCCATCTGCTCACTCAGCAATCCTGCTCTATCTAACAGTTCCTTTCGATCTTCACATAGACACACTCAAAGTCTGGTTTTAAAGCACAGTGAAAAGGAGCAACAAAGACCACAATGCTCTCAGCACCCAAACTCTCCCCGGCTCCTAACGGCCAAGCCCCAGGAAAAAGCCTGCTGCCCCACTCCAAATTAACAGCCTGACACACGCTGCCACCCAGCCCTGAAAACCACCCACAGCCACGTGACCACACAAGCTCCAAGTTCACAGACTCAAGTCACCTCTCAATTCCTCTCGGACCTGCCCTCTCCACAGCACCTGACATTTAGCAACTTCCATCTTGAAACTGTCTGACGCTGTGTTCTTATGACATCGCCGCCTGGGCGATGATACTTTGTTACTTAAGAACGCTCTTGCTCAGTCTTCTGGTCGAACCTTACATTTTAACATTTTCCCAGGATTCTATTCCTGGCTTTCCTCTTCTCAAACTCAACTCTCCCTGGGGAGAAGGAGCAGCAAAGCACTGTTTACACTACGAATTATCCCACATGCCCATAAATCAATAAGACAGAATCCGAATCCACTCACTTCCTCTCCCCACTCATCCCCTCACCAGTGCTCACCTCTGTCACACTCCTTTCTGTTTGTTTACCTGGCTGTCCCCATGCTCTAGACACTAGTGTGTCCGTCCGTAGAGGTTGCGGAGATTTCCTGGTGTGAGGGTTGGAAGTACGGGTAGGTGTGATGACTTAGCAAAAGCAATGCATCACAGGGGAGCTAAAAAAGTGTCACTGCGTGAAGAGCCTCAGCAGCTCCCTGAACTAAGGAAAAATCTAGAGGGAGTTTTACATATGCAAATGCATTCATATATATATCAATTTTAAAGATTTCACTGCTTATCATAAATACTGGTGATATAATGGGAAGTCAATTTATAGTTTGGTTTTGTAAATGAAAGAAGCAGAAGGATAGGACAGGAGGAAGGATTTCAACAGGCACAGTTGAGGGTGGTGGAGGAGGAGCGGGAAAGCTGAGGCCCAGCATGCTGCAGGGCAGGGCATACACAGCATGCATGCTGCAGGGCAGGGTTGTGGAAGGCCAACATCAGAACACGGAAGGGACTGCATAAGATCCTATGACTGAGTGGGAGATGGGATTTGCAGGTGATGGCGAACAAGCTAGTCCCCTGAATCAATGCAATTTTTCATTAGAAAAAAGGCTGGAACAGAAGAGCCGTCTTCAAGAGGCTCCTGATGAAATTACCTAAGTGGGGAGAAAGGGAGACCTCAACTCCAGCAACTCCAGCAGTAGCAGCTGGAGTGAGTGAGGGTAAGGGGAGAAAGGCTTATTCTTTTTTTTTTCTTTTTTTTCTTTTTTTGGTTTGTTTTCAAGACAGGGTTCCTCTGTGTAGTCATGGCTGTCCTGGAACTCACTCTGTAGACCAGGCTGGCCTTGAACTCAGAAATCCGCCTGCCTCTGCCTCCCAAGTGCTGGGATTAAAGGCGTGCGCCACCACTGTCCGGCGAAAATGTCTTTCTTTAAAACTGCGGATTCACAGCAATGGTTTCAAGTACTTGAGAACATTAGAGTTAAGTGAACAATTAAGGGAAATAAAAAACCTTTAAAAACCCAAAATTAAATTAAAGAGTGAAAAGGAAAATAAATCTTGTCTGTCTGTCTGTTTGAAACACAGGCTCACTGTGGGTAGCCCAGGCTGCCCTGGAATTCATGGCAATCCTTCTACCTCAGTCTCCCATGTGCTAGGATTATAGATATGAGCTACTGTATGTGTGTGTATGTGTGTGTGTGTATGTGTGTGTGTGTATGTGTGTGTGTGTATATGTGTGTGTGTGTGGGTGTGTATGTGTGGGTGTGGGTGTGGGTATGTATGTGAAAAACAGAAAGATATGTATGAATATACCTTAAATATACATATTCAAAAATATATATTTGAAAAACATTTAAACACATGTTTACTGAGCATATATTTGATCAATAACTGATCATATATTTGGTGTTGGACTATAAAACATATTTACTAGAGTTCATTGTGTCATAGAATGTAAAACATTTATCAGAATCGATTCCAGTAAGGACCAAAATGAGAGTCTGCACATGCTTAGAAAAGGCCTTGCCACAGGCCTGGAATGGGGGACTGAGCACAACAGTACCTACCGTAAAGCTGTTGTTGGCATTTTTTGTGCTTGCTTCTGCGACACTGGCATCTGAGAGGTCAACTTCATCAAATATCAAGGACTGTTGACAGACAAGAACACAAACACGTTATGCAGAACTCCAGCTCCGGGCTCTTCAGTATGCTTTCACTCTCAGCCCAGGACTACAAAGGTGATGGCAAGAACTGGGAATCAAAAATGAGAATTAACTTCGGGACATTGCACGACTTCGTCTCAAGAGTGAAACCATGAAACATGGCTGCCCTCTGAAGCTACTCAGCTTCCGCACAAATGATTGGTGTCCTCTGAAGGCCTGTCTACCACAGTTCTGGAGCAGTAACTGAGGGACACACACACACACACACACACACACACACACACACACACAAGCTTGTGGCCCACAGGTTTGCTGAGAGTCGACTGAGAACAAGCTGAGGCTCAGACCTTGGTGATGCACTGGAAGCTTTAGCCATGACCGTCCTTGTCTACTAAGCCGTGTCTAAACAGGGTGGTGACCATGTTCGGCAAACAGACCCTGTCTCTTTCTATCAAACTCTTAAAACATTATTTTGATCAAAAAGTGTCAGTGGTGAAAACTCCAGAAAAAAAAATGACATTTTTAAAAATTAATTAATGATTAAAAAAATAATCATTAGTAAATAGGAGTAAACAGGTGTTATCTTTCCCATTTTTAGTGAGTTAATCACTGCTCAACTTTCAAGCCGGTGGAGTCCCAGCACAAGTGGAGTACGAGTTCACGTCCAAGGCTGCAGAGAAGCATCTCTCCCTTTCTCTGATAGCTTCCACTCTCCCAGATCTCCAGGGGGTTATGTTGTTTACTATAATTTTACTAATTGACTTTAATCCAACTAGCCTTGCTTCCAAATCGGAAGGGATGTACAATATGGCCAACAGACAAAAGAGGCAAAGCTCACTGCACTGCAAGTCAGGCTCTTCAACATGGAAGCCTGGAGTGAGAAGGCAATGCTATGGAAAGTCGCCAGCGGCCTTCTCAGCAGAAATGAACACACTCGTCTGTGTGTTCACTCATCTGTGAACACACATCTCACACATGGGACTGACTCTCCGCGGGCCACTTAACTGGACATGCAGCCCAAGTCACAGGCAACCAAGAAGTTGATGCTTCTACAGGGGAATGTGCAAAGACACGATGGAGCCGGATCGGGGACAAGAGTCAACATCAGACTTTTAAAATAAGATTATTTTGTTATGACTTTAACATTCAGCTATTCCTTCTACTGATGTTCCACAGACTAACAATTAGGTTTCTTGACTGGTTGGTTTTCAGCTTCTCCTAATGACTCTACTGATTATATCAGGAACATATATTTTTAAAACACAAAAATGATTAGTTCTCTGGCATTCTAATGTCTACTTTTCAGGCAACATTAAAATATCAATTTTAATGTGAATCTTTCCCCCAACTATATTATTGCTTAATTCAACTGTTACATAAAAATTATTTCATCTCAATTTTATTACAGTGTGGTTTTTTTCTCTTAACTGCTACCATAATGAAGGGATTATTTATGCCAGGGATTCTGAAAGCACTCAGCATGCATGGTCTAAAGCTTTCTCTCAGCGGCGCATGGTAACCACAAGCACACTGGGAACTGTGCATGAACTGGGTTGTGAGCTTATATCTGACCCCAGAATGTAAATTAGTAACAGCTATAGCAACCTTTGTTCTCTTATAGTCAGAAAAAATTTAAAAAGAGAAAGGGGAAAAACCCAAAGTTTTGAATTTATTTTAAGTTGTTTATAACGTATTTTAATTATACAGGAGAAAAAAGGGGAATCAAGCAATATTAGACTAGGTTCCCATAAGATTCTCTCTCCAAGAATAGGTTTGACTCGATAGCTCTCCCTTGTGGTGGGGTGCAAGATGACCACATTTATAATAAATCCATTATGAGGATGGTTAGGCTATAATGAGGATCCAAGACAAACACAGCTTGTACAGCTGAGCCTTTAGATCTAGTCAGAACATGCAGTGCTTGAGAGCAGTCTTCTTGAGTTACCTTGGAGTCTTTCGCATAATAAAGTGTGCGGCCTCGAAGCTTGAAGTATCTCTTTTTCCACCTTTGGAAAGAGCTGGTTTGTTTCAGCAGTTGTCCTTCCTTAATACTGGTCTGGGGACAAAACAGAAGCATAATGACAAGATGGAAATGAAAATCCAAACCAGATTCCATTCAGAATCAATGACCCAAGCTCATTAGCTTTTTTGCACACTGTACCTCACATCTTACAGAGTACAAGAGAGAATATTTTATTCACATCACAGGTCAATCAAGAAAATGTACATAAAGTAAAAGTGAATTTGATATGGTTCTCAAACATTATTTACAGGTATAATTGGCTACTGACAACTTCTGGAAGACCAAGAATCACCGTCTTCAGCTGTGTACACCTGAGGAATCCACCAGGCTCTGTGGACAGTGTCACAAAACGAAACAAAAACCATCAATGTGAGAAAGAGACTTGTCGGGAGAGAGGGCTCAGTTAAGAAGGAGATAAAGAACATAGGGATGAGAATAGCCAGAATTCATCAATGAAACTGTCAAAGAAAAAAATTAATTTAGCAAAAGAATTCATAGACAGTTTAAAAGGCACATGCACACAAACCAACATCTTCAAGAGAATGACATTCACACAGCTTACATACAGTGAAGATGTTTAAGGTGCCTCATCATATTAAAACAAATGACCTCTGGAGCAAGGGACATGTTTAATCCCTAGCTTCAATACGGGCAACTGATGAACTCAGACAAGTCTTTAATGACCTCATACTTATTTGTACAAAGGGTATACTGCCAGGATGTAATGGACAGCCTCGTATAATAAACAACAGACACTTGGTAGATGTTCTCACAGCCAAACCAGATACAAAGCGCTACACGTGGTATCCTGGAAAAGAAAGCCATCAGCAAACCCACGGGACCAAGGGCTCCTCACAGGCCTTCACACAACAAAATCAGCCACGTGGAGTAGACAAAGGGAGAGAGGCTGGGATCTAAAATGTCTCTGAGAGGCTCCCATGTTGAAGGCTTGGTCACCAGTGCAGTGAGTGATTGGGACAGACATGAGTCATGAGGGCCTAAACTTGATTCCTGATCTATTGATCAATCCATTGATCTATTCCTGAGCCATTAGGTGACAGAAGAATGGGGCTTACCTGGAAAAATTAGGTCATTTATTGGAGGAAGATGGGGAGCAGCAAATGGGGTTTTGTCCGCAACCTGTCTCAGTCTCTGAGTCTCTTGGCTCAGCCATGTGCTGCTTTCCACAATATTCCATCCCACTACAGGACTCAGGCAATGGACCCGAATGACTACTGGCCGAAATTTCTAAAACTTGTGAACCAAAATGAGACCTTTCCTTCTTTCAACTGTTCTCCCCAGGAATTTTGTCACAGCAGATTCACACAGGCATAAGACAGCACAGAATCTGGGGACTCTTCAGAGAGCATTCTGTAACAAGTGCATGGAAGTGTTTCCAACCGGGCAGCAGGAGATGTGTCTGGAAGAGGTAGGCGGGCCTTCGTGACTCTGGACTGGATTCTGCTGAGTGCTTTATAAAATGTCAGTTCACCTCTACTCTACTGTCTGCAGCAAAAAATACTTGAATTTCTCTAACCACACCCACTTAGTCTCCGACTCTCTTGGGCCCCTCCATTCACAATCACCCTTTTGCTTTTACTTGGGAAAGCAT
The DNA here is from genome assembly GCF_008632895.1 of Mastomys coucha. Lineage (NCBI taxonomy): Eukaryota > Metazoa > Chordata > Mammalia > Rodentia > Muridae > Mastomys > Mastomys coucha. The sequence goes on from NW_022196915.1 coordinate 65,153,854, forward strand.
GGCTCAGGTGTGGGTATAGCTACTTTCTGGGCCTGTCCTGCTTGTCCCTCAGAAATCCAGCTGGTTAACTCCTGCACTCCCTTCAAGTCTTTGGGCCGGGAAGGATGATCACATACATCCTAATACATGTTTATATGTTGATGTGTGTGCACATATGTGCATGCGTGTAGAGGCCAAATGATATTTGTGGATGTCATTCTTCAGGAGCCCTCCTCCATCTCACTGGCCTGGAACGCACCATACACACTAGCCTGGCTGAGCAGCGAGCCCCAGAGGTCCTTCTGTCTCTGCCTCCCCCACTCTGGGATTACCAAAGCACACCACTAGGTCCAGGTCCCTTCCAGCCTTGATCTCAGTGAGACCCATCTCAATGACCACCAGTTTGAGACCACAGTGTGTTCTTGTTCTCTGTCTCCCCACTGTAATCTTACCCCACAAAACACATTCCACAATCTAATTTATTTATTTTACGATCTATATTAAAATATAAAGACCAAGGGTTTCTTTTACATAATGAAAATTTAATGTTTCACTGTAATTGGAAGAAAACAAGAAAGGAAGAGGAAGGTGGGATGTCATGAAGCCTGACTATAAGACTGTCCTGAGACGAACAACAATATGAACTACCTAGTACCCTGAGATCTCCCAGGGACTCAACCACCAATCAAGGACTATACATGGTGGGACTGATTGCTCTGGCAGCACGTGTATAGTAGAGGATTGCAAAGTCAGTCATCAATGGGAGGAGAGGTCCCTGGCCCTGTGAAGGTTCTATGCCCCAGTGTAGGGGAATGCCAGGGCCAATAAGTGGGAGAGGGTGGGGTGGCAGGCATGGAGAGGGGGTAGGCAACAGGGGTTTGTTCCTGTTGTTTTTTTGGGTTTTTTGTTTTATTTTGTTTTGTTTTTTTGAGGGGAAACTGGGAAAGGAAAAATCATATGACATGTAAATAAAGAAAATATCTAATAAAAAAGAAACTGTCCTGAGGAGACACATCACAAGACTCTTCAAGAGACCCACTGGGAAGGGGTCCAGAATGAGTGGCTCACACTTGCTCTGAAATCAATACGAGAATAATAATGCTACACTGAGCCTCTACGGCAAAAACAACGCAGAGAACCAAAGGTCTACATTGCTGCACTCACTGCACATGGGGGTATCTTAAATGACTGGAAATTAGCTCCCACGTAATAATGAAGTCTTTATGAATGGATGAGATGAAGCCTTGTCCAATTTCAGGATTTATCTGCAAGCTTTATAATAATGCCTTACATTATCAATGAGCTAGAAAACCTGAGAAAACTTTTTTGTTTGGTAAAGTAATGAGGTCATGTCAATGTTTACGTTGGTGTTCAGTCACATGTCCGCTTTGCAGTGTGCTCTAAGTGTCCACTGGGAAATCACTGCAATTTAATGGTAACAAAATACTTCTGAAACTTCAGTACCAGAGAAACGGGTCTAAAATCAGCCAGATTTTAAGCTAGGCTCTAAGACACACTAACAGTATGAATCTAGGTCACTCTACTTCTTTACAGCCACATTTTCTATCCAAAAATAAAAAACAAGCCAGAACAATACCAATTTTACAAGCTTGTTGCTTCTAGGTTCATGAAACAATAACATCTGGAGAACACTCAGCACAGTATCCGCGCTACAGAGTCTCAGTAAGCGGCACCAAGTATTATTACGATGATATCATTATGCTATTAAGTTGAGACAGTATTTTCCAGGCATGAATTCTAAGAGCTTCTTGGAAAAGGTAAATAAGTGTTCGCCAGCCGCTGTCAGGACAAATAACAGCTGGAGCAGACAGAAAGGATCAAGACATGAAGGTTCAGGAGATGAGAGTCGGGGTCTGGCAGCCTCAAGAGGGGACCTGCCTTTTACTGTAAGTACAAAAGCCTAGTGAAAGGTTTGAGGCAGCTTCGGAGGTTCTACGGGACATGCTCGACCCCAGCAAAGCCAGGAGGCTTCATCCCAGGCAGCTAAAGGCAGAAAACTGGTCCGAATGTGGCTGGGGGCAAGGAGAGTGGGGGCTGGGAGCTGGGGTCTGGGGGCGGAACTAAGTCCCATTCTTACATTCCTAAGAGGAGGGCAATGAAAAAGCTAACACACTACAGTGGACAGGTAAAAACCAAGACTCCCCCCGGAGGTCAAGACCTACCAGGAATAGCTCTTATCTGCTCTCAGAAGCTAGCATGCCAAGATCAGAGAAATTTGTGACCATGCACTGGGGTTACCACCCTCCCAGACCTGAGCGGCCCACATTCTGGGACTTCCTTGTGTTGTACCAGCAAGGTGGCTCATCTCAAAAGCTCTGCCAGGACCTGAACAGAATCTTATAAATCACAAAGAGACTCTCGCTTAAGGAAGCAGCATGACGAGTATAACAGGTCATATGATGTAACAGGTCACATGATATAAAAAGTCACATGACACCACACAGCACACATCCCCTCGCACTCTTCCACCTGCTATATCTTCTCCCACCTCTTAGCCTTTCCCTTCAGTCAACCAAACAGCATATGTAACTTCTGCTAAAAACCTAAAACCCACCTTCGAGGAACTATCGCCTCTCATCAAGAACCTACTCTGCCCTCTCTTCCACGGAAACCTTGAGAGCAAATGGCCGGCCCTCCTCCACCTACTTCCGAACTGAAGATCTAGTTGTGAGAGAAGCGATCCTGATGCAGCTGGGGATACAGAGATGGGAGGATCCTTGGGGCTCACTGACTGGCCAACCTACCTTATTAGCAAGTGCCAGGTACACTGAGAAACCCTGCCTCAAAAACCAAGACAGTAAGCACCTGAGGAAGACACCTGACACTGAACTTTGGCCTCCATACACCTGTGTTTGTGCACGTATGTACACACACACACACACGAGCACACACACACACACGTACACACACATGTACACACATACACGCAAACTTTTTAAAACAGCATAACATTTCACTCTGCGTTTCCTCTTTGTCCTGGCTTATGTTAAATAGTAATTAGCCATGTGGAACCTTCTGGGCAATCTGATTTTAGTGTGAGACAGTGGAAGATCTTCCTTACACCTTGGTAGTTTACAGCTGCTGAACAACAGATTCCAACCTTAATCTACTCTGTTTCATGGCTTGGAGCTTCAGAAGTGTAACTCTGACTCATAAATGGATAGTGCTGCGCTGTAAAAAGGTTAAGAGGGAAGGTGGGAAGAAAGATATTCACTACAGTAGTGTGGGGATTTGAATAAGAATGGCCCCATAGGCCACCGTATATGAATGTTTAGTCATCAAGGAGTGGCACTATTTGAAAGGATTAGAAGGATTGGAAGGTAAGGCCTTGTTGAAGGAAGTGTGTCTCTGGGGAGGTAGGGATGGCTTTGAGGTTTCAAAAGCCCATGCCAAGCCCCCACTGTTCTCCCTCTCTCTCTCTCTGTCTGTGTCTCTGTATCTCCACATCTCTCTGTCTGTGCCTCTCTCTGTCTCCGTGTCTCTTTGTTCCTGGATCAGGTTGTAGCTCTCAGCTGCTTCTCCTGCCCCATGCCCTATGATCTCCATCATGATGTGATATCATGTGACACTATGATCTCTATCACAATGATATGATGATAATGGACGGTAAGTCAGCCCTAGCTAAATGCTTTCTTTTGTAACAGTCACTGTGGTCAACGGTGTCTCTTCACAGCAACGGAACAGTGATTAGGCATAAGGGGAGAGAGCATTAATGACTCCACTTACGAAGGCTTCAGCGGGTGACTTAGGTCTGTCAGTCTTTAAAGAAACGTTAACTCAGCTTTTATGCTTAAGATGCTCAGTCTACCACTGAGGTGCTGGCACGTTTCATACCCTTTTCAGTGGTCAAGTGGTCTGTTCACGGTTCACCTAATTAGAGGACATCCACAAAGCCACAGGACTTGCATGTTCTTTCCTTTATTCATGATAGAAGATACAGCCTTGGCTTGATTTGAAAGCAAAATGTACAAAAATAAATGCTTCCTGGCTTATTTAGAAATAACAATGGAAAATATATTTTAGTGAATAAAATTAGTGTCATTTTAGTGAAGAAAACGAATTTTGTATAGCTTATTTCAACATAAATAGAAAGTGATTTAAAAAAAACAAAACAAAACAAAACAAAAAAAAACCTCTGGCCTGAAAAGAGTATGAAGTATTAATATACAAGCAAAAAGGCTGCTTCGTGCAAAGAAGAGATTCGAGGGTGGGGGGTCCCACCCTACTGCTTAACCATTTCTTATATGCCACGCACACTTTGTGTGACGGCGGTATTTGAGGCATAAACTTCAAGGAAAGTCAGTCTCCTGCCTCCGCATTGTCGCCTGGCACCCCAAACTCAGAGGTGGCCCAGATATGTCCTCGTACTAGTGTGCTAGGAACTCACCAAGATATCATTTTCTTACAGCTAGTAAGAGAAAATTCGGACATTGCTTTCTGACCCTCTCCAATGTTCCAATGTCCTAGTCAAACCCTGGCTTGGAATGTTTAGCCATTCAAACTATTAGCCTCCAGCATTGGGGGTAGGGCATTAAAGCTTACAGAATGAGAAAACTATCCCAAGACAAGATCAGGTGAAATTCTCATTCTTAGTCAACAAAAGGCAGGCCATGTTAAATTTACAGCTGAATCACTCCTAGGAACTAGCTTGGCAGGTGTTCCCCACTGCTAACCTCCGCTAGCCCAGAAAGGCAACATGGTTGAAGAGCTTACTTAGGCCCAACCAGTCTGTAACCATAACAACGAACTGAGGAGGAGTTATCTGCACCTGGCTTTTAGAAGTCAGGTGACCTTGGTGTGTGGGGGTCGCTTGCCTACGTGACTTCAGTCTAGCACTAGGACTGGGGGAAGAAGGACTTGGACTCACATGTAAGACTAGCACTAGAACTTAGATGGGCTAGGACTCAGATTCATGTATCTCTCGCAGTCCCCTGGGCCCAGAGCACTTGGGCCCGGGGGATACAGCACCAGTTCAGAAGAGATAGCTACTGCTTTAGACCCAGTATGTTTCAGATAGCCTCAGAGGTACCTCAACTGTTGAGCTGCCAGATTTTTCATTTCTCTTTTACAATGATTGTAAAAGCCTCATGTCATTTTTAAAGAAATACACTCAGATCTTACACCACTCATGTGTAGTCTGTTTGTCAAAGCCGAATCCCGTGCCCACCTGGCCAGAACCCCTCGTCCCGCGGAACAAGGGACCCCGTGAGAAATTCCGGTTTGTGGCACTTATAGACATATTTAGGGCAAGGAGAGAATTAATGCCTTCCAGTTGTATATTCACTGATAACCTGGCTCCAACAGCCACATAAATGTCTGATTTAAACATGGGTCACTCAACAAAAGCAAAAGTCATGAAGAGGATCAGTAGGGAGGAGGGGGAGCTAGGAGGAAGATAAGAAAGGATGGGGAAGAGAGAGGAACAAAGACGCATTAATAAAACTGCCAAATAACTAACTAAAGATCATATTGCTACGCAATGTAACTGTAACTCTACTGAAATGTGTACATGTGAGTGTTGAGGTGACAAATTTTATGTTCTGTGATTTTTAGCAAAATAAAAATATTTTAAATGGATATAAAATACAGCTAATAGTCCAAAAAGCCATTGGAATAATAATACCCTTGGCAAAATATTCTTTTTAAAGGGGCAGTGTCCATATCTATCTTGAAACTGGTAATAGGAGAGAGAACAAAATCACAATGGCAGACAAGAGCCATCTCTCTCTCCAATCCAAGCCTACACACTCACCACCTGGCATCTCTCATAGGGCCGCCTTTCAGACAAGACAGGGCCCCATGAAAGCAGGCTCAGGCAGGACGGCTGTGGCCCTGAATCAGTTACTACCACTCTGTACTCTTGAAATAGTGGCTGTCTCTTTCCCACACAAATTATTTACCTTTTACCCTGAAACTGTTTTAAAGCATACAGGACAGCCATGTCCCTCTGCTAAGGCCCCACTTCCAGGCACTTGAGGAGAAGAAACAGTCAATCCTTTGGTTACTACCAAGGGGAGACGGAAGGAGGGGTACTCAGGCAGTACCAACCTGCTGAAGCATCTCAAGTCACTGGTGGGAGAATCCTAGAATCTTCAGGTATAGACAGTGTTAAAACACTGTAAACATCTAATTTATCCTAAGAATAAGTCATTGAAATTCAAATTGGAGCAGTGCATGTATTGGGATTTTTGTAAAGTTCTGTTTAAGATAATGAAAGAACTAAATACAATACATAATTGAAAGGTTTTGTTTTGTTTTGTTTTGTTTTTAAAGATAAAGAAGTCCCAAGTGGATCTATTTTTCTTACACAAGCACTATTTCACAAAGACACAAATAACCTCCTTCCTCCTTCCCATGGTCATTAAGATAATTTTCTAAAATGAAACCCTGACTATTTTATACCTTTGCTACCTGCACTACCAAATCCACACCCTCACAGGCATCAGAAAAGACTGGCTGCGATGCTCTCCGGCCTCTTACCGTGACTTCCAGAATCCTTTTGCTTTAAGTCTCCTCCTTTAGTTTGTCTATCTTGAAATCTGACGATCTCACCTCTGACTGGCCGCCTGGAAAGGCGTCCTGACCCCAGGATGGAATCCCCCTCCCACTTCTGTTTCTCTAGTTCAACTCATACCACTGGAGATAGCAGCTCTTACTCTAAATGCCATTGACATCCTAATTAAGGTGGCTTTTCTGAAGAGAAGGCTTCGATGATCTTACCCAGAGATGGGCCCTGTGCACGCTGCAGTACTAACCTGCCAAGTAGAAGTGTCTCCTGATGTAACTACGGCACAACTGTTGTGGGGTAACTAACCGCTTCCTGATTAGACCTGAAGCCGGCTCCCACAGGGGGAACCCACCGCTGGCCACCATCCCAGATGACACTACAGAGCTCTGATAGTTAAAACAGCATGATATTGGCATTAAAACAGACACGTTCATCATGGAAACAGAACTGAAGACCCAGACTTAACTCCATCCACCTACAGGCACCTGGTTTTTCTAAAGAATCTAAAAACACGGTGGAGAAAAGACAGCGTCTTCAGCAAACAGTACTAGTCAGACTGGCTGACTGCAAGTCGGAGAATGAAAACACACCCTTATCTAAACAGAGCTCTGAAAAGAAGAACCGCCAACCATTGAAAGCCAGTTGAGATCCTTGGGCAGCAGGGAAATGCAAACTGAAGCTACTTGGAGATTTCATCTTCCCCCTGTCAGAATGGCCAAGGTCAATAAAAAAATGGCAGCCCAGGCAGGTGAAGACGTGGGGCTTGGGGAACAAACTGGTAAAGCCACTATGGAAATCAGTGTGGGGGTTTCTCAGGAAGCTCATCTGCATCTGCCTCCGTGGGACCTGAATCTACTGCAACGCTAAACCTTCGCAGCAGCTTAGAATAACTATTCCATGACCAAGTGAGCAGGAGTGAAGAGTGGCATCCAAATAGCACTGCCGAGACGGCCATGTGGGAAAACTGGAAATGCAGGCTGTTCTTAGGAACTGTTCAGGCACAACCTGGGCAGGAAAGCTGGCTACACTCCGAGGACTGGAGCCAGGGTGCCTGCTCTGTAGCCAGCCTGTCTTTTTCATAAGCAAATGCCCCTGTGGCCAATGTAAGCAGTTGACTGTTGAATAATCTGAAGCTGAGGCCAAAATTAGAAGCCGTTCTGTTTTTCTGCACGTCCATCACTAAGGGAAGCCATCTGTCTCTTGAGCGCTAAGATCGTCGTTGGGTGACGTAAAAAGGGGATATACCTATGAAGTGTGCAAGTTACTCAGTCACTACCGGAAGAATACCTACAAGGGAGGACAGGTATGTTCTGGCTCAGTTGAAGATCCAGTCCGTCATGGCAGAGAAAGTCAGGCCTCGCAGGAACTGACGGCTTGTTCATATCTCAGCACAGCAAGAGACAGAGAACTGAGCAAGAAGCAGGGTCTGAGCCAGGAGAGGTGGCGATGCCTGTGATCACAGCATGCAGGAGGCAGAGGCCGGCAGATCTCCATGAGTCCAACACCAGCCAGTGCTACACAGTGAGACCCCTGTCTGCCATACAAGGAGAAGGGGAAGGCAGGACGTTAGGCTACAGCTCTCTAACACTCACCTCTGGTAACTCATCTACACCAACCAGGCAGGTCCTTTACCCCAAAGTTTCCACAATCTCCCAAAACAGCGGCCAGGGTTTGAACACATAAGCCAGAGGCAGGGGGTTGGGGGAAGGCGGCATTTTACACTCAAATCCTAACAGGTAGCACAGAGAGGAGATACATTGCAAAATGTGTATGGTGACTATTTCTTCTGTAAAATGTATATAGTCACTACTATTTGTAGATAGTGAAATTAAAAGGATAGTAGATTTTCTATCCCTCCTTACTGAACCAATACTTATATATCCAATATATAATTTTGCTTGCCAGGTGGTCAAAGACAAACTACAAAGAAGGGCCTGTTTGATGCCACATCTCTAAAACTGGAAGTCTGCGGGGCTGAGGAGATAGCTCACAGGAGAAGAGCACTTGTTGCTCTTCCAGAGGATACAAGTTTGGTTCACAGTGTGCCCATGTTTGGCAGCTCGAAGCTGCCTGTAACTACAACTCGAGAAGCTCTGATGCCCTCTCCTGGCCTCTGAGGACACCTGCATACATGTGGAGTAAAATCACATAGGCACATGCATATATACACATGAATAAAAATAAAAAATAATTTTTAAAAAAGAAGTCTGTCTTCATTGTAAGTTTGGACCTTGGTGAATCATGGTGGGGTTTTTTTGTTTGTTTGTTTTTTCTCTCTCCACACTTTTGTGAGATTATAAAACACTGTTTTCCCCTCACAAGCACAGGCCCTGGAGGGTAAAACCATCCGGTCTCACTCTTTCATCAGTCACCTGGGAAGCTGTTTCCAGCCGGGCTCTTCCTTCTCCCCCTGAATTTGCCCTTCCTTCCCTTTAAATCCAAGCCTACTGAACATTGCACTTTGTGGCCTTCTCTCCCCCTTGAAAAATTTCACCTGCCATGAATGTCCTGCTTTTTTTTTTTTTAAGTAAATTCAAGCTGAGAATGTGATTCCATCGTAGAACACTTGCCTAGTATTTTCCAGTATAATAAATGGCACTAGCCTCCTTATTAAAACAGGTGTATGGATATTACTTTCAGTTCTATTAAATACTACAGTTGTTCCCACCTCCTTGTTCATCAGTACATGAAGGACTTAATATATATATATATATATATATATGTAAATCTTACTTCATCTGGTAGGCTTATTAAGTCAGTAAGTCAGCTAGGTAAAGGAATCTACACATATCAAGACCTACTGAGTCAGCCTGACATATCACGTCTATAATCAGGAGGCAGGGGCAGAAAGGTCACAAGTTGGTGGCCAGCCTGGATGAGCTCTGTAAAATAGGGAATTAAGCATTTTAAAATTTATGTCTGGGGCTAGAGAGACGGCCCAGTGGTTAAGGGTACTTACTGACTGCTCTTGCTGAATACCTGGGTTGGTTCCTAGCATCTACATAGAGGCTCACAACCACCTGTAGCCAAATTCTGGGAGAACCAATGCCCTCTTCTAACTTAAGTAAGCTCCTGACCATATAGGACATTCATACACACACACACATACACACACACACACACACACACACACACACACACACACACACACACAATTATTTTAAAAATTTTAGCGTTAATTTTTTTTTTGACAAAACATTCACAGGAAACAACTATGTGCCTTCACCCAATGTTTCCTCCCCTGTGTGGAGCTGAGTCAGTTGGATTCTATCCTCTCGCTACCACCAGTCCAGTTCCCCACCCCAGAAAAGCAGATGGGCAACTGAGCTTCATAACTGAGCATGCTCACTCCCTACAACCCTTCCCTTCTTCTTCTTCTTCTCGAAGGCCACTTAGCCACACTTACTAAGCTATACCCAGCTACAACTCAAACAGACACTGGAATTCCCAGCAGATGAAGATGGCCACTTGTACACAGCAATAAGCCCAGCACTGCCACCCAAAGCCAGTGCGGCACCAGCCAGATCCAACCCAAAAGAAAACTCTCCTTCTAATATGGAGCTAACTTTTTTTTTTTTTTTAAATCAAATAGCAACTAAGTTGGGGGAAGGACTGCAGTGTGAACAAACTGTGAGGGGTAACAATATCCCAACTCATAGGACAGGAAGCACTCAGAGAAGTTTCTGGAATCAATACTTAATGAAAATAGAGTCAGGGATGATATGGCACTTTGTCATTTACAATATCACAAGCATTTCCCCGCCTTTAAGCTACATTTGGTGCAGTATGCTCAAACGGTTTTATGTATCAGAACAATCCAAGGTGCTTTTCCAAAGGTATATGGCCAGACACTCTGCAGGGGTGACCCACATCAGGGCCAGCTCGGGTTTCCTGCCCAGGATATAATCTAGGATTCTTATATCTCTGTGCAACAGAGTTCAAAAGTCATGAGTCAGACATGAATTTACAGAATGAAATTAGAGTTCAAGACAGTCTTGCTTTATGCACATAAAAATATAAAAACATTTTTAATTTGTTTGAAATAACTGCTTAGTTTTACACACAAAACACACATCGGTGTACATTTTCCTACTCTGGTTTGTTGGAACGTCTGTGATGACAGGGAGCTGTAGTCTGGCCACCAGAGGATTATAACAGTGGGTCCCTCCAAATGCAGCTCACACAGGCGACTCAGGAAGGGACAGCAAGTGATGGTCCCCAGCTCCAAAGTGTTTCCTGGCTATGGGAATTCCTATGACCTCATCTCTATTTAAGGAAAAAGTTCAATTTGTGAAAACACAAGCCAATTATACCACAGGCCGAACAAACACAGAGGGTCAAGGAGTGAGGCACATCTACCCAATACTGGAGCACAAGGATGCTCAAGACAGCAGGATGAAGAAAGTCTCCCAGCATCTAGAGCATCTCCCACCCAGCTCTAAGTAGATCGGAAAGACCTACATCATTCTGTATGCAATATTGTAAACTGTTAGGACATCTGTGCTTAAATGCAAATTAATATGCTCTGAAGCAAAACAATAGTGACTGTATAATATAATCTAATTACCCTTTATACAAAATACCCAGTAATTTCTAATATATTCTTTTCCTTACACTGGTTTATAATTTTCTTTTCTTAAGAAAAGGCATAAAAGTAAAATTACTTGGAAAGTAATTATATTCTGTGAATACTTATTTAATCCTTAAAATTAATCATTCTGTTTTTAATATGTACCTTCTTTGTAGAAGTCCATGAGCATAAATTTCTAATTAGGGAGATAAAACTGCATGGTGTTATACAGAGCTGTTATTTTGAGAAGCTACAAAATGTCCACAGCTCCTTATAAACATCCTCTTTCATACATTACAATGAACTGCACGATCTGACCACAAGGTGGCAGTGGCGTTTCACTAATGCTCATTCCTGTCTTGGGGGATGGTGACCTTTTCTGTTCTGTAAATCCTTGCCTGTGTTTCATGAATGGTGTAAGGGAATTTGTCCTAAAGGGTTATAAAACCTCAGCTGGGTGTGTTGGCGCACACCTTTAATACCAGCACTCGGGAAGCAGAGGCAGGCAGATCTCTCAGTTCGAGACCAACCTGCTCTGCATAGCAAATTCCAGGTCTAGAAAAACTCCTTCTAATTCTGAATTAACTTCTTTATCAAACGCCCCTACTCATTTCTAAGAATAATCCTTTCCCCCCCCCCCACACACACAGGACATGTTGATGGTGACTAAAATTAACTACTAAATACTGTCAGCTTTGTAACTAGTAACTCACGTGCAAAACAGATGACGCTGCACCATTCCTGGCCCTCAGTAAACCTGCCACTCCCCATGCTCCCAGGTCTAGTTCAGGGCTAGGGAGGGGATTGGGGTCACCAGTGTGGTCAAGAACAGGACTGAAAAGAATAAAGTGCAAGGGGGCAGTGAATGTTCCCATTCGTATGGATGTCAGGAAGAGCCAGTTCTCTTCATGAGCGTGTGTGTGTGTGTGTGTGTGTGTGTGTGTGTGTGTGTGTGTGTGTGTGATATGTCTGAAATTTTAGTCATGTATTCAATATTCTCAAGGTTTCTAAGTTCTTCCTTGAGAGACGATCTGGGTCCTGATAACACAGGAATACTCATGTAGACATCTTCCAGCTCTCTGAATTCAGAGTCGCATGGGCTAATTTACACACAAATACACACCCGGTGCCAGAAACTCTGCTCAGAGATGAGTTGCATGGACAAGATTTATATCCTAAAAAGATAAGCTAGTTTGTTTTATACCATAATTTCTCACACACACACACACACACACACACCCCACATGAGAAACACAGTTAGTTGATTGTCCTCTGTATTTAAGAAGGGACAGAGGAACAATCAGATATGGAAGTCTTAGCAAATTACTGGATTAAACAGCAGGAAACCCACCCAGACCACCACCACCACCACCACCACAGATTGTAGATTGTTGACGCCAACATGTTCCCTCACCTGCATCCATCCCTGGTGTGCTGGCAAGTTTTATGTCACCTGAGGAAATGCTTCCGTAAGATCTGGCTATAAGCAAGCCTGTAGGGCAGTTTCTTAATTAGGGATTGATGGGGGAAGGTCCAGCCTATTGTGGGTGGTGCCATCCCTGGGCTGGTGGTCCTGGGTCCTATAAAAAAGCAGGCTGAGCAAGCCATGGGGAGCAAGCCAGTAAGCAGCACCCCTCCATGGCCTCTGCGCCAGCTCCTGCCTCCAGGTTCCTGCCTTGAACTAGTTCCTGTCCTGACTTTTTCTTCAGCGATGGACTAAGACATGGGTCTCAACCTGTGCACTGAGACTCCTTTGCATGCATAAATCCTCTGGCAGGGGTCACCTAAGGCCATCAGAAAACAGATATCTACAATTTGCAACCGTAGCAAAATCAGAGTTATGAAGTAGCAATGAAAATAACTTTATGGTTGGGGGGGGGGGTCACTGCAACATGAGGAACTGTGTTAAAGGGTCACAGCATGAGGAGGGTTGGGAGCCACTGGACTATGATATTAAAGGGTCAGCAGAATTAAACGCTTTCCTCCTTAACTTGCCTGCGCTCATGCTGCTTCTTTACAACACACACCCTAACTCCACACCCGTCTTCTGCCACTCCCCCTCGGGGACTTCTGCCTACTACTCCATCACTATCCAGAAAGAAACTTAGCCCCGTGCTACTTCTCCGCAGTGACCTTTTCTCCAGCGTTCCTGTCATGCAGTCATTTGTCTCAACGCACAGAGGTGTAGAATTCTGACCTCAGCCGGCCGCTGGAGACCTTGAGCAAATCGCTGACTCTGAACCTGGATCTCCTCTTTTTATGGATAATAATGACAACCACAACCACCAGCACACCGAGGTGCTGTGTGAGTCCTAAGTCTCCTGTGTCTCTGCCTCCTGAGCACCCAGTGCTGTACTGCCAGCTCAGTTTGGTAAACCACCCTGAACCCTTCCTTCCTAGTGTCTTCAACAATCAATTCCCTCTCCACCTACTATCCTTCCTCTGTATGAGTATGATCTGAAAAGGTAAAAACCTGTTCACCTCTCAGCTCTGCCCCGTGTTGCAAGTCTATGAAAGGCAGATGCTCCGCTGTCCTGTCTGTCACCTTACAGCATGCATGTGCTGTGACCGCTCTCTGTCCTTCCACTTCAAGAGAATGCTCCACTGGCCATTTCCAATTATATAGCCTGTGTGCAAATCTAAGTGAACTCTTTCCACAACAGCTCCTCTAAATATCTATGCATACACAACTCCCAAAATAAGTTTGTCTTTACTCACAATTTTCACTGCCTGCACAACACCACCTGGGACTGCGGTTCCCCCCTTAGACTCAACAAACACTTCTTATTCCACATACTGTGGTCTCAGGCTGGCCGAAAACACTGGCTTCGGGAAGCCTCAACTCTAGTTTCAAGCTTCCTGTAACTAACCAGGTACCTGCCCGTCTGTAGAAGGACCCCCTGCAGCCGCTCTGCCCTTCTGCCCAGGACCTCACCTGTCACCAACACCATCACCTCCCTAAGCACACAAGCCCTTGAACTTGCAAACAACCTTTTATCTTCTTTGCCCTCTGTGCCTTAAAATGCCATCAAACTGACACCTGCCAAAGTTGTCTCAATGTGTGTAGCTTCATTCTTTCTGGTCCATCCAGGAAATGCTCCTGTGCCCAGAACCCAAGGGTCTCCTGAGGACAGCAGATAGGAAAGCTCACCACATACCACCGACGCTAACCCTCACACAGGCCACGTTTCCTCTCCAGTTGGACTCACATGTCTGAAATGAGTCTACTCTTATTTTTATATTGAAATTTCATTTGTAAGCAATACATAAGAAGTACACCTCTTATAAGGTGTTTCAATTCATGTACACTTGTGTAAAGTTTAAGTTGGACTAAGCCATCTAGCACCCCAAACACCTCCATGGTGAGAACTTAGGCTTTCCCTCCATTATCTTCAAGCTAGGGAGCACAGTCATTCTCTGTGTCACCTGACTGTGCAATGGCTTGCCAGGATTTCTGACTGTCCTCTAACTGTTTAAACACTTAGTCAGTTCTCCTCCTACCCTGTGCCCCCTCTGAGACACCCCAGGCTCTGGTAGCCATTGTTCTTCTGAGATCAACTCTTAGACCCACAATACAGTGCAACCCTGCAGCACTTGCCCTCTGTGCCCAGCTCCATCTGTGGGATACAAACGGCAGGGCTTCATCCTGTTGTGGCCAACTGTATTCCACTGTATCCTTCCTTGGACAACTCTACTCATAATAAAGCAGGGGAAGAAACACAAACCCAATTTTCCTAAAGGTTGACAATAACCAAGGATCAACAAGAAAGCATGTGGTCGTCATGACAACCAAAATACCCCTACTCCTCCATGCCTATAAACCCAAAGGGGGATGCTAATGGCTTTCTGTCTCAGGCTGCCCAGGAGGAGGTATACCAGATGTTCCCCTAGAAGCAAGGAGTGTAAGCACAGGGTCTCCACATTCAAGGTCTACAAGCAAATCCTAGGAAACAACCTCTCTTGTTCCCCTACTCCTCATCTATGCTGGTGTGATTAGGAATGGCTCCCAGAGACTCATCTATTCAAAAGCTTGGCCCAGAGGGAGTGTCACTATAGAAAGCTATGGCCTTGTCAGAGTAGATGTGGCCTTGTCTGAGGAAGTGTCACTGTGGGGGCAGGTTTTGAGGTCTCCTGTGCTCAAGCTCTGCTCAGTGTGGCACACAATCCCTTCTGTTGTAGATCAAGATGTTGGATTCTCAGCTCCTTCTCCAGCACCATGTCTGCCTGCATGCTGCCATGCTTCCCTCAATGATGATAATGAACTAAAGGCAGCCCCAAGTAGATGTTTTCCTTCATAAGAGCTGCCATGGTCATGGCATCTCCTCACAGCAATAGAAATCCTAACTAAGACACAATCTATAGCTTGTTTTCATAGCCGGTACCCCACAGAATTATTTCCTTGAGCGAACAGGCCTCACTCAAGCCCTACCACCACACAAAAGCCACCACTGTTCTCAAAGGACACACGAATGTAAATGCAGAAAATCACATACTCCCTTACGGGATATGCCTTGCTTTCTGATCAACAACTCTTGACTTCTTTTCTGAGACCCAGAACTGCTGCTTCCCTCCAGGTCAGCTTGCAATCTCACTCCTGGCACACTCCCGCTGCTGGCTGCGCAAAGCATAGCATCTTTGTATGGTGAGATCTCTCTTTAGCTACCTTTCCACAGGCCAGAGTGCTCTTCCCCACGCCTCCTCTTTCCTCGTTGCCTCACTTAAAGTCTTGGTTTCTGTGCCTACTCCTCTAAATATCACCCAGGCAGAGCTTGCCCATCTACACTTCCAAGCTCTGTGGCTCCACTCATGACAAATGTTAGACTCTTACAGGTCACTGGCATACTAAGGGTATGTTTACCCTGGAGGCTTATATTCTCATTTCTGTCCCCCTCCTCCCCCACCACCCTCCCTCCCTCCCTCCTGTGCAATGTCAGGAAATCCTCTCTGTACATTCCCCTTGGAAGGTAGAGTGTAAATATGACTTCAATTAAATGCCACAGGCACATCCAGGAGACCTGGCTGCAGTTCCTAACTCTCACATCAGTGGCTTACAACCACCTGTATCTCCAGTTCCAGAAGATCTGATGACCTGGCACACACATGATACATACATATACATGCAAGCACTCATGCATACACATGAATTAAAAGTAAGTAATTTAAAAACAACAACAGCAACAACAGAAATCAGAAGTCCTCTGGTCACTTAAAAACAGCTTTCAAGAGAGGGAAAATTTTAGACTTAAAACTTAGGACTTACTTCTCCCCACTCCCACCTGCCACCCACTCCACACACAGTAGGCCTCTTCTCTTGGCCCTATCAGCGGCTCCCTGCACTTCATTAGCTAATGGATCTCACTCTTCAAATGGGGCCTTTTGTGATTTTGGTAGTCACCTGCTATAACTCCCAGGCTTCCAGAAGGTTCTCCTAACCATCACTGAGAATGCTGCATAGCCCCCAACCTCTGCCTCTGATGGGCTCAGCTCCATCATATTGGGAAGGTTCCAGTGGCCTTGGCATGAGAGACTCACCAGCAGGCCCTCTCCTGGCCTGTGGGAATCAGACCAGTGTTATTAAGAAAGCACAGCTCTGTCCCCCTGCAGATCTCTCTCGGGCAGGAAGGCAGGCAGGCATCACTACAGCAAGCATTTACAGGATCCAGTGTCTCTGAAGCCTCCAGAGATTGCAGATCAAGTCAAGAAGCCCATGACTCTTCTTATTAACTTTCCACACAACCTGAGGTAAGCCAGACTCATTCCTTCCCGACTGGACCTCAAGCCACATCTGGACATCTTCAAGATGTGGAGCTAGGCCCTTGCCCACTAGGTCCCATCCCAGGCACGAGGTGGGAAAGTGGGAAATGGCATCAGGTTAGGGGTTGCAAACCTCTGCTAGGCTGTGTGGGTGTTGCTACCACATACTGTTCTGTCTGCGGCATCTGGGGACCTCAGCCCAAACTTAGGAAGAACAAACCAGTTCTAACAGCATCCCATTACAGCCCATTTCTCAGCATCCGGCGGGTCTCCCTCCTCCTACATATTCTTCTTCCAGTGTCTAGAATAGGTTCAGGCTTTCCCTTGCCACATTTTTAAACTTGCCTTTAAAATTGCTCTTTTCCTCCCCTGCCCTCCTCCACCCCACTGCTCTTCATTCTCTCCCTCTCCTCTCCATTTACTTGGCTGTGATTTTTCCTCTCCCACCTTTGTCCTGCCACCCTTACATACCACTGCCACTCTTCACTCAGCAAACCACTCTTTCTGAAGCTCTCTTCCAGGAAGCTGTGTCAAGCCCCGCCCACCAGGTCTCTGAAGAATGGAGATGAACCTTAGCTATGCTGCTAAAAGGAGTGGCCACCAGGGATGGTGAATGGTGACACAGAATCTGAATTTTCTGATATACTCGATTAATTGGTTTTCATTTAAACAGACACGCTTGACCGGCATTAGGAAAGCTCATCAAATGACCCAGCCGGTTTCATTCATTCCAGACCACCTTCACTCTGAATTGTTCTTGTAAGAAACTGCCTCTCCTGTTTTGGCTTTTGGTGTTCTGAGAGAGTGTTTCAGCCATCTCAGGCTGGCCTGGAAGTTGCTATTCGGCTCAAGCTGGCCTCAAACTGTAGCAATTTCCCTGCCTCAGCCTTCCAACTGCTGCAGTTTACAGGGGGAAGCCACCACATCCAACTCTGAGAAACCTTCCTTAACTATAATGATAGGACTGTATATCAAGAATGTGAAGAACTTAACTTAATGAGCTGAAGAAGCCAGTCTGGGCTTGGGAAACAATATGCACACATGCAGAGTATAACTGATCGGCAAACAATATGGACATCTGGGATGGGACGAGATGGGACCACACAGCAAGAATACACAGAGAGAAGGGCAGGGATTAATGGAGGTGAGGGGCTGATGGATGAGTTATAGGAAGATCGTAAAACTTAGGGGCAAAATTAAAGGGGAGAAAGAGAAAGCAAGGAAGACAATTACAAGGGAATAAAGGTTTGCTTTGGCTCAAAGCTCTCTGAAGGCTCACAGCTAATGGCTGGGCTCTCTGAAGGCTCACAGCAATGGCTGGGCTCTCTGAAGGCTCACAGCAATGGCTGGGCTCTCTGAAGGCTCACAGCAATGGCTGGGCCTATTTTCCCACACAACAGGGTTAGAGCTGCAGTCTTTTAATTCAAGCTTCAAGAAGAGTTTCTCCTTTAATCCCAGCAGTCGGGAGCCAGAGGCAGGAAACTCTCCATGAGTTCAAGGCAAGCCTAGTCTACATAGGGAATTCCAGGAGAGCTGAGACTACACAGAGAGTCTCAAAATTGAAAACAAAAACATCCAAGTCGGCCCAGTACAGTGTGTCAGTGAGAGGGGAGGGGGAGGGAAGGGGGAAGGGAGGGGAAGGGAGGGGAGAGAAGAGCAGGAGGAAGCAGTGATGGTAACCTGAGAGTGAAAAGGAGATTTTCAAGTAAGCTCAGCATCGAATTCTCTGTCTAACGTAGCTGAGATAGTCTGTTCAGCTCCTCTTCAGGTTAACATGAGTCAAATCACTCCTGTAAAGTCAATCAATACAAACAAAGCTGTGTTGATGTCCAAGCTTTTTCCCCAAACACAGGCTACACGGCAGCGCAAATAAGTCACGTGGGTGTCATCCAAGGATGAATGTGTGAGCGTCGTAATATCTGTGTGCCCAGGATCTGTTTGCCAGTGCTTTCAATGCATACGGAGAAATACAGTTGCAGCCTTGGTGGGGGCGCACACTTGCAATCCCAGCATGTAGGAGGCGGAGGCAGGTGGAGTCTGGGAGTTCGAAGCCAGCTTAGTCTGCATTGCAAGCTCCAGGATAGCCAGGGCTACACAGAGAGACCATGTCTCAAAAACATATAAATAAGTAAATAAAAAAAAAAAAACAGTAAGATGAACTTCCAAGCAAGTGCTTCTCAACCCCGACCCCATGATGCACTTCTGTGGCCTCTGAGTTCTGGGAAAATCCTTAAACTTTGGAAGACCAGCCAACCTGTCTGGTCCTTTT
Organism: Mastomys coucha; assembly: GCF_008632895.1. NCBI lineage: Eukaryota > Metazoa > Chordata > Mammalia > Rodentia > Muridae > Mastomys > Mastomys coucha. The sequence goes on from NW_022196915.1 coordinate 65,172,955, forward strand.
CCTGTTCACTCAGTACCTCTGATCACTATGTGCCACCAACATATTTGTCTAGTTAGGGTCCCTACCCACGAAGGCAGGGGTTTTCATGTTTGGGTAATTTCTATATTCAGTCATAAAACAGTTGGCTGGCACATAGTTGACCCCCAATAAATATGTGCTTAATAAACAAAACATCTAGCTTTACCCTTGCTAACTAACTAGGGCTGCTTAACAAACAGTGAAGCTGCTCTCAGCCTTAGCACTCACATATCAGTGATACTAAACCACACTCCGCTACTCTCTGCTGTCTCAGGTCGTCAACCAAGTGCAGGGACCAATCCTTTAGGCTGCCCTAGAATCCTGGTAGATACGCGATACCCAGCACATAAGAGGGTCCAAATAAGAGTATGAAGATGCAAGAAACAGGTGAGCAGACTGGAGACATTACGAGGCAGTCACTAACAAGCCTCCATAAAAGGAATAAAGAGACATTGTGAGATCGAGCTAGAAATGGCCAAGAAAGAGCCAGGGACTTATGGGTTACTTACAAATCTATGTAAGTAACTTACAAGGCTTGGGTTACTTACAAATTCTATGAATGGGGGTGGGGGAATGGAAAGATGAGGAGTTCAGTCTTAAATAGATATTAGTGACAAAAAGCAACCCACTCAATGACGACAGCCCTCCCGGCCCACCACAGACTTCCATTGCTTTTACCAAGGCATACTTCTGATGAAATACTACACATAGATCAGGAAGGAAACAATGCCATGCTAAAACATACAGGAAAGGAAGACTGGAAGGGCCTCACTTAAGGATCTTATTGGTGGGGGGGAGTTCTGGGGGGACGCAATTCGACCCTAAGAATTGTCTCTTAAAACACAGCTCCACTTGTAACCACACATCAGCAAACAGAACTTAGCTATTCATGATTACGAGTTTATAATATTAAACTCATAGTATGTTTTTCATTTTTCCAAAATCCATATTTAAAACTGCTGGTTTGACACGGGTGTCTTAGCTCTCCACACTCTCATTCCTTCAAAGTTCCAGTAAAGAGGTTTCTGGAAAGGCAGAAGAGTATGAGGTTCAACAAAATGAGAGATCAAAGCTGCACCATTCCCAAGCGATGAAGCAGATGGATGAATGAGGACCGACTTAGTGCAGCCACAGGGCGGCAGTGTGAACAGCTGAAACCCAGCGCACACTCTCCAAAGGGCTCAAGATCTGACAGCGCCAGGTACCTCTAGTGCCTGAGCAAGGAACTGGGTGAAAAGCTGATTTAGAACCTCCGCCTTCCTCCTTCCCCACCAGCATCCCCCAACCCCAGTCCTCATTTCTTCAGCTCTGCTTTGTCCCAAATGTCCCTGTCCCACAGCAGGACAAGGCTGGGGGCTTATTCTGGAGAGAGCCAAATACAGAGTGTCTAGAATAAAAGATCCAGAACTAACTGGAGGCAGAGAAGTAGTGCTGTGTAAATGTGACTAGCACCAGCTCCCTGGACTTGCTGTGTAACAGACTCCAAGCCGACGGTAGCCAGGACTACATTTTGCCATTGGAAAAAGCCTTTGGGGGGCCTGACAAAGCCAAGGGGCAGGGATGTCAGGGGTTGTCAAGAAAGAGCCTAGTCAGGTTATAGAATGAAACGACTGCACCTCAAACAGCTTCAGGGGTCCAGCTTCAGGGGGTGGTGGTTCTGCAGAGCGCACGTGCGCGCGCGCATGTGTGTGTGTGTGTGTGTGTGTGTGTTTGTGTGTGTGTTCCATATCCATGGAGTCAACTGGCCACAAATTAAAAATATTCTGGAAAATAAAAAACATTTTTAACTGAACTTAAAATGCACATTTTTTGGTCATTGTTCCCTAAAGAATAGAGGATAGCCACTACTCACATACCATTCATTAACACCCTGTGCTAGATATGAGTAATGTAGAGACGGTCAAAAGCTCATAGAAGGGGATGCCTGGGTTGAATACAAACGGTTCACATTATATAACATACATTTGATCTTCTGCAGACTTTTTTTTTCTTTGCATCCTTTAGGGAGCATGAAAACCAAGCCCACATAGATGCTGAAGTATGATAACCATCAGGAAACTCTGCGAACACACACAAATGTTTGTGTATTTATCCAAAGGGAAGTGAAAATACAATAGAAAGGTTGCAAAATAAAGTCCAGAAATCTCGTAGGAAGCACAATGAAAAGGCTAACATGCTAGAAAATGGGGAGTTGGGGAGAGACATGGGAACATGTGATGACAAATCCAGGAGGGCCAACGTCCAAACAATGCTAATACCACACAGAATAAGGAGAGCAAACAGAAGGAAGAAATAACTCAAGACGATTTCCCAGAACTGAGCACTGAATGGGGAGAAGCCCACACAGTCGATGAAAATAAACCCACACTGTGAATTCTGCTGTGAAGTTACAGATAGATCCCTGAGGAGCAGAGAAGATCCTGAACACTTCCAGAGAGGAGAGTGGGGGAGGAGCTCCACCGCATCCCACAGCCAGACTGCAAAGGCTTTCTCTTCGGAGGAAGCCTTTCTCTTTCGCGCTGGGAGCCAGACAGCAGCAGAGGGTGGCTTCAAGGTTGCTCCAAAGAGGCAGCTTCCCACTGAGCAGGGTTTTATTTGTTTGTTTTGCCTTGTCTAACAGCATGCTTTCAACTTCCTGCTTTCTTCTCCTTCTTTACTGGCATACTTCCTGACAGGCTCCAAGAAGACACTTCCCTTCAAGCTTAAACCCATCGGAGAGAAAAGTCCAGTGTGAGAAGAAATGTTATCTTCGAACATGGAAGCCCACACGTGCATGGCTCTCTCTTATTAGAGGCTCAAGCCATTGCACCTCAGTAAGTTTCGCATACTTTCCTTTTCTCAGAGAATTCCTTCAACTCTACCTCCACCTTTAAAATGCCCTCCCATTCAAATCAGAAACATCCTCTGCCAGGAAGACAGCATGCTTATCAAGTGTGTAAATCACACAGAGCCTTGAAGGATATGTAGTACATTGTATCTCTAAAACCAGGAAGGGAAAGAGCTGTCAAGACTGGAGAGACCAAGCAGTTCACCACATAAATAAGATACATATTAGCTACTTTTCTAATGCTGTGATCAAACACCTGATAAGAAGCAACCTAGGTTACGAAATGGTTATTTTTAGCTCACAGATTAAGCAACACAGCCATCCTAGCAAGGAAGGCCGGGGCGGTGGAAGCTTGACACACTGGCCACACAGCCCGGACAGTCAGGAAGCAGAAAGGAGACAGGAAGTAGAGCCAGGCTGAGTCCTCAAGGCCCACCACAGAGACCTATTTCCTCTAGTAGCCCCACCTCTTCAGGTTCCACCACCTTCCCCTACAATGACACCAGCTGAAGACCCAGGAACCAAACACGAGAACCTGAGGGGAATATTCCATGTTCAAACCACAACAGGATCTGAAGTGATTCTGACTTCTGAAAAAAAGGTTACTTGTGATCTCAAACTGCTGAGCTTACACAAATAGAAACTTAACTATTCACAAAAATAGAAAATCCTATTATGAAAAGAGCAAAACACAGAAATAAACACAATTTCAAAATAACGATGACATTTACAGGTGTGTTTCTTCTGGATTTAGGCACAGATCTCACACAGAAAGATATTATACTGGAATATTACCAAATGAAGAAATGGCCTGCCAATCACTGAAATGTCAAGCAAGTCAAAACCTTAATTAAGCTGTGTCAATTATGAAAATTGTAAGCTAGTGGTTTTATATAGATCCTGACCTAATTTTATAGATGTATAAATGTAAAAATATAAAGATTCACACTAACACATAGCAATAGTAACATTTTTAATTCATACACACACACACACACACACACACACACACACACACACACACAGAAGAATTGGTTTTTCTCCAAGGGAAAGAAACAGAAAGTTGAGACGTATTAAAAAATGACTAATTATTGGTATGTAACTCATGTTAAAAGTGGATGAATGTCGCTAAGAACACAACCACTATGGCCATCACTGAATCTCTCCTTCCGACAAGGGCTGCCAGTTAAGTGAGCATCTATGCCATGTCTGAAGCCCTGCTATTCACTGGAAACAAGAACAAACTGTGAAGTCCTTGAGGAATCCCACTCAGGCTCCGAGGTTCGTGGTCCCCTGCCCTCCCTCCTTCACCAAGTTTCCTGACAAATTTCAAGGCTGCTTCTAGCCAGGGAAATTAATGACATCATAGTTCCTATTTGCTTTCCAAGAACTTTGCATAGATTTTCTTTTAATGAATGTTAGCTATGTTCCAGAATTATCCCGAGAGATATGGAGTCAAGGATCTGTCCACCTTGTTTACCTGAGACTGTGTAAAATAACCAAACTCTAGGCCTCTCCCTTCATAGAAACTTGACAGTACGAAATTTTCAATCTTTTCAGAATAAGTCTGTAAAATGTACAGTGCTATACACTTGGCTCTTAATGCCTGCCAACTGATAGTTCTGAGTTCATTATCACATCTGCACATTTAAGACTTAAAAAGTGAATGCATATATACATATGTACATGCATACACATATATGTCTGTCCATATTATACACACACATACACCTATGTGAAGCAAGACTGCACAGGTAACAGGACCAAGGTCTTTGACCTTTCTCATGTTTTATACAAACCTAGGCTAAAACTCAGTATTTCCTCCCAAGCCTGCCTGGAAACACACTTTAAGGAACAATCTGACAATTTGGAGTCAAAGTGTGCATTTGAAAGCCACTTCAAACCCACAACCATATGCAATGCAGAGTGGCTGGCCAACTGTTGCCAAGCACTAGACTGAAGATTTATTTTCTTTTTATTTGTGGTGTGTGTGTGTGTGTGTGTGTGTGTGTGTGTCCTTGGAGGCCTGAAGAGGGTGGCAAATCTGTAGCTGGAGTTACAGGTGGTTGCGTGTGGCTCAACTAGGGTGCTGTGAACCAAACTTGGGTCCTTATTAAAAGAACAACACAAACTCGTAACCAGTGAGCTTCCTTTCCAGCCCTACTGAGCACTCTAATAGAGCCTTCATATACTTTCTATGAGCTTCTTTCTTATTGCTGTAAAATACAGGTAACATAAAATTTGCTACCTTAACCAATTTTAAGGGAAAAGCTGAATAGCATTAAGTTGTTATACAACCTGTCTCCAAGATTTTTCATTTCGCTAATCTGCAACTTGGCAGCCATTGGACAGTTCTTCCTTTCCCTCCCCTGACGCTAGCAGCCGCCACTTTCTGTCTCTACAAACTAGACCAGTCCAGGTAGCTCCCTTAGGTGCTTATGAGTTTCCAGACTTCCTTCACTCAGCATAATGTCCTCCTCTTCCTCTGCGTGTCAGTTTCCTTCATCTAAGACGAAAAAGTACCGTTTCTTCCTTTATCAACACTTGGGCTTCTCCTGCCTCTCAGCCATCATGAACTCTAGTGTGCAAACGTCACTTCAAGACCAGGATGTTTGTTGGTGACAGTAGTGGTTGTTTCCATTTTTTTTGTTTTGTTGTGTTTTTAAGTTTACTATTTATGTCATTAAGCACATTTATATCACTGAGCCCCCGACACCACTATGTATTTTCCCAACCTCTGCCACCCTTTCAAAGGGAAACTCAACTCTTTAAACACTGATTTCCTACTCTCCCAACTCCACCCAGCCCCTGGCAACTGCTATCGTACTTGGTCTCGGTGAATCTGTCTATTCAAGTACTTCATGTAAGAATATAATACTTGTAATTCACAATTTTTATTTTTATAATGCCTAATTTAACATCTCCTCCTTTTATTGTTTATGCTTTGGGTATCATATCTACAAAATTATCAGCATATCCAATTTCCTGAAACTTTTCTTCTGTTTTCACCTTAAGAGTTTTATAAGCTTCAACTCTTACTTTGAAGTCAGTCCTTGAACAAATCTGAATTGAGTTTATGTATCTGTACACAGGGGTCTCATGGATTGTTTGTCCATGTAGACATCAAGTTTTGAGTTTGTTACAAACCGCCATGTGCCTTCTGAGTGCTCTAGACATTTGTGGTAATTTGAATAAAAAACTGTTCCCAAGGGCTCACAAGGAGTGGATGTTATGTTAAAGAATTAGGACGGGTGGCCTTGTTGGAGTAGGCGTGGCTTTGTAGGAGGAAGTGTGTCACAGGGGATGGGCTTTGGGGTTTCAAATGGTCGAGCCAGGCCCAGTGTCTCTCTTCCTGCTGCCTGCTGATCCAGATGTAGAACTCTCAGCTCTTCTCCAGCACTATGTCTGCCTGCACGCTGCCGTGCTCCCTGCCATGATGACGATGGACTAAACCTCTGAACTGTAAGCCAGCCCCAGTTAAATGTCTTCCTTTATAAGAGTTGCTGTGGTCGTGGTGTGACAGCATCCTTGCAGGACATCCCCTGACCCCCACACACAAGCCTAGCACTTCTTTCCCAGAAGTTTATATGCAAGTACCAAGCTGTTATCATGACTCCAGCCTTGATCCAGGCTCTGGTATTAGAAAGTGTGAGACATGCAACACAGTTCCCCTTTTCATGATGGTTGCCTATCTGGAATTCCTTGAGAATTTACACGACTTTTAGGAGACATTTTTGTATTTTTGCAAAAGATGCTGTTGAGATTCTGAAACGGTTCATGCCGATTCGTAGGTAGATCGGGGTAGTAGACTCAACAACCTGAACCCCGCCAACCTCAGACCCAAGGTATCTTCACTCTTACTTACGCGTCATAATATCCAGCACACCTGTTTCTCTCAGTTCCGCAGGAAGTATCCAGGTAGTCCACCCTTGTGCGCTCAGCCCACTTACTGCTTCTATTAACTGCTTCAGAATTTTCTTCGTGCTTTCTACATAGTTAGGTGGTCTCTGAGTGAAGCTGCTTTCTTTCCTTTTAAACCATATATTTCTCCTTTTTGACTCACTGCATTAACGAGGACCCCCCAGCACGGCGCTGAATAAAAACACTAAGCAGACATCTTAAGACTGACGTCATTCCACCTGGGGCTTTAGCATCGGGACCTCAGCAGATTGGTCTGTTAACTGTTTCATGTGTGCGGATAGAAGACAGATTCCGGGGCAAGGAAAAAAGGCCTTTATTACTCTCAATGCATCAAGCATAAAGAGCGCATTTCACTAGTTTCTCTCATCCTTCACTATGGAATAAGGAGGCTTAGACAGATGTTTCTGCATGCAGAAGCCAGAGTTACTGAACAACCAGCTTTGGGTATCCACTGCTTTATAGTAAGCACCAAGCCACCCTCCTCTGTCCCACAGAGGGACATAATCACATTCTTCATAGTTGCTCCCTGCAAATACTCTGAGAAATTACTCAGGTTAAAAGTGTTCTGGTCTTGTTTTGACAGTCATGTTGGTGCGACTTCTTGGGTGAAGTTTCCCTGACATTTCTAGGGAGACATAATTTCACAACAAACGTCTACTCTTCTGGCTCTTACAATCTTTCTCCTCTCTTCTTCCAAAATAATGTGTAAGCCTTAGGTGCAGGGGTGGTGTTGTAGATATTTCAGTTAGACATGCTAACATGGAAAAGGGAAAGCTCATGAGACCTCAACCGTACACAAAGGACTACAGACAACTAAGAGATGCAGAGAGCAGGGGAAATAGCCTGCTCCAGGAAGAGCACAATTGGTGATCCAATACCATAAGGTCGGCTCTGAAAGCACACATGCAGAGTATATTATATAAACTAAGTATGTGTGTGTATATATATATATATATATATACATATATATACATATATATATTGATCAAGATATATATTGATATATATGTGTATATATATATATATGTCTATTTATCTTATTGCACTCCCAAAACCACTATGTACTTCCCAACAGTGTGTGTGTGTGTGTGTGTGTGTGTGTGTGTGTGTGTGTGTGTGTAAAAGAGGCATGATTTGAATGAGAATCAAAGGGAGTGAAGGAATGGGAGGGAGGAAAGAAATCAAAAAAAAAATCTAAAAGAAAAAGAAAATTCATTTTAAAAAGATGTTCGAGATACCACAATCCTGCCATAGCATCAAGATGTCCCAGAGCACAGGAAATCCATGGACCACCATCTCTCTCAACAATACATTCTATTGAACACACTGATTTCTGGCAATGTTCACATTACCTTTGACATCCACTTAGATGGATACTCAAATCAGTCCATCAGAGACTAGAGCCTGATCCAATGAGTTGGTATCATACAACATATAATGAAAGCTACTGTCCTGAGGAAGCCAACTGTATTACTGCCTATAACTGTTCCTTCTAGATTCGTAGACTGTCAGCCTTAAGGGGAATCTAGGATCAGCAGATCTTACCTAACCAGGGTGTAGTCTAAGGGCCGGGCAGTCTGTTACTCTTCAATCCTATACAATGGAGTTTTAAGTGATCTGCTGACTTTTGTAATGTTAACAATCAGAGGGAGTGACAGCCGAAAGCAGCCTCCACCCCCACCGAAGAAACATGGCACGGTCCACTCTCCCGTGTGTGTGTGTGTGTGTGTGTGTGTGTGTGTGTGTGTGTGTGTGTGTGTGTGTACACAAACATGAAGGAGGGCGCCACTGGAAGATCTACTGCGAAACTCGATTTGTATCACAGTGACAGTGACGATGGCTTAAGCTGCTGCCCCACAATGGAGGTCTGTGGAGGCCACACAGGCAGCAGGCAACCTTAGACTTTTGGAGTGACAGGAAGAGCAAATGAATTTATATTAGATTAAGACAGAGGAGCTGGAGAGATGGCTCAGTCAGCAAACTGCATGCCTCAAAGCACGAAGACCTGTGTTTAGAACCCTGGCATCCATGGAAAAGCCAGGGATGGTGGCTAAGGCTTCAAATCCCTTAGGGGGTAGGGGATAGGCTATGTAGCTCCCTGAGGCTCGTTGGCCAGCTAGTATAGACAATCAGGGAGCTGTAGGTTCAGGGAGAGACTCTTGTTTCGAAAGATAAGGAAAGTGGATATCTGGCTTCCACAGGTACATGTGGTCCAGCATGTGTATGTTCACATACCCACACCAACACACATGTATCACACATTCTCTCTCTTACCCACACCAACACATACCTATCACACACATTGTCTGTCGGTCTGTCTCCCTCCCCCTCCCTCCTTCTCTCTCAAATGCAGGGACGGGAGAGCATTTAGACTACATGGCCTCTGTTCCTGACATCAGGCAGAGCAGCTCAAACCCTCATGTCAATACCAAGTTTTCTGATTTTTTTAACAACACTGGAAGTGATCAAACCAATGGCCGGCCTGCTGTTACCTGTTACAGAGATTACACTATCATTTTCCCAGGTTGTACCAGGAAAAATAATCATTTGCTCCAAATCCTTAATTTCTTGGGATCTAGACATTTCCCTCCCCTGTGCCAACTCTGCTTGCAGCTCCAGAAAGCAGTGTGCCCCCTTGCTGAACCTCCTTTTCTTGTCAGCTTCTCCGGGCACTTCCTCTACTATTCCAAACAATAAATTGAAACTGTGTCTTCTTCTTTGGCCCATGGATTACTTTTTTTTTTTTTAAATTTCCAAGCATTTATTTGATGGTTTTTTAAAACCCTATTTCTGACTCCTCCCCCGCCACCACCCCTATTTCAAGTCCCATAAAGGCAGAGGATATACCTGATTAACCACTGGGGGCAGGAGACAACCTCTTTGCAGAGTCCGGATCCCTGGACCCTGGGAATACCTCGCATCCCTTTATTGCAGGGCAATAAAGTTTCTGTAAACTTAAAGTTCACTGTCAGCTAACCTTCAGAGGGCTGCTGAACCCTGGATTACCAGGAGCCCAGCGTAATCACAAGGGTCTCTACAAACAGGAAGGAGAGTAAAACAGAAAGGGCCAGACAGACATGGAGTGAGAAAAACCATCCATGCTGCTAAACCGGCTAACCTAGAACAGCAACCAACGCATGAGCGACCTTTGATAGAAAAAGGACAGAAGACAATCTTCACCTACAGCCTCCAGAAGGGATTCTACTTTCTGATATGAGACTTTAGCCTAATGAGATCCAGTTGTGACTTTAGACTTCCAGGCCGGAAAGATAGCGTATGTGTTTTTTGCTAAGCCATTAAGTCTGTGGCAATTGTCACCACATTATAAGAAATAGGGACACTAAATATATTGGAACCGGTTTATTACCAGAATATATGCTCTGCTGGGCAATGCACTTACAAAGAGTATCCTGCCATTGGGTTGAGTGCTCTGCAAATATCAATTAATCCAAGCTCTTGAAAGATGGTGTTCAGTCTTAATGTTGTTGTTATTGGGAAGGGGTATGGAAATTTAGAAATGTAACTGAAAACTTGCCAGCTTCTAATTTGTTTTTCTTTACATACTTTAAGGCTGTCTCATCTGTCTATGGAACTGGAACCACTATATTCTTAATTAATTTCTCATTATTCCTGATAATAACTTTTTCTGAATAATTTCTTTTTTTGAGACAGGGTTTCTCTATTTAGCCCTGGCTGTCCTGTAACTCACTCTGTAGACCAGGCTGGCCTCAAACTCAGAAATCCACCTGCCTCTGCCTCCCAAGTGCTGGGATTAAAGGCGTGTGCCACCACTGCCCGGCTAATATTTTTATATTATATGGAACAGTGATTAGACTTCGTGTATAATATATGCACTACAGGCATGCCTGGTGCCTTGAGGACTGGAAGCGGGTGTTGGATCACCTAGAATTGGAGTTACAGGTAGTTATGAGCCACCTGACGTTGGGTGCAGGTCCTTTGGAAGAGCACCAGAGCTCCTAAATATTAAGCCATCTCTCCAGGCCGCCTCTGCTGGTTTTTGATTAGCACTTGCATGTTATGACTTCTTATTGCTTTACATTTAACACAGATGCATTGATAAATTTGACGTGGATGCCTCATAAGACAGCAACATTTGAATTGTACTTATTTACCCAGCCTAAACAGGTCATTCAAAAGATCATTCACAGTCACTATGGCTATCAATATTGCTGGTGGTCTGTCTCATCTGTTCTTTCTTCCTTTTAAATATCTTTAAGGATTCAATATTTTGACAATTTGAGGGTTTGTTTGTTTTATTTTGTTCTTTTACATTCATTTACTTTGTGGGTGTGCATATGGGGAGCAGGTCAGGCACGGGCCATGGTACATCTATGGAGGTCAGAGAACAACTTGCAGGAGTTGGTTAAATCTATCCAGGACATCTTTATCCATGGAAGACATCTCACTCGCCCTGTGATGATTAGTTTGTCAACTTGACACCATCTAGAATCACCTAGGAAGAAAGTCTCAGTAATTCATCCCATGGATGCAGATAGGGATTTTCCTTGGCTGGGTTCATTGAGGTGTGAAGACTCACCCTGACATGATGTGCATGGGGTCTAAAACTATAATAAGAGGGTAGAGCAAGTGAGCTAAGCATACATGTATTCATTCTGTCTGCTCTTGACTGGGTGTAACTAACTACTTCAAGCTCCTGCCTTCACTCTTCAGAAATGACAGGCTGGAATCTAGAATTCTGAAGGAAAGGCCATCCAGAGACCTCCCCACCTAGGGATCCATCTCATCTGCAGACACCAGACTCCCACACTATTGCTGATGCCGAGAAGTGCTTGCTGACAGGAGTCTGGAATGCCTGTTCCCTGAGAGGCTCTACTAGCACCTGACCAATATAGATCCATATACTCACAGCCAACCTTGAGCCCAAGGACCTCAATGGAAGAGCTAGGGGAAGGACTGAAGGAGCTGAAGGGGTTTGCAACCCCACAGGAAGAACAGTATCAGCTAACTGGACCACTCAGAGCTCCCAGGGACTAAACCACCAACCAAAGAGGCGAATTCATGGCTCCAGATATATATGTAGCAGAGGATGACCTTATCTGGCATCAATAGGAGGTGAGGCCCTTAGTCCTGTGAAGGTTTGATTGCCCCAGTGTAGGGGATGCTAGAGCAGTGAGGCAGGAGAGGGTGAGTGGGTGGAGGAGCACCCTCACAGAGGCAAAGGGGAAGGGGGAGAGGGGAGACTGGATGAGGGGTAACCGGGAAGGGAGGTGATATCATTTGAAATGTAAACAAATAAAATTATTAATAAAAAACTGCTTTTGCTGGGGTATTTTAATCCCAGCACAGAAATGACACTAGGACAAATGTCCTCTCTGTTGCTGGCTTACTGGTCATACTTCTGGCTAGTTTACTTGGTCTGTATTTAGAGGTTTCGGTTTTTTTTTTTTAAGTGATTTCTCTATGGTTTACCTCATCCGTCTCTTCAGTTTACCACAGTGAACACTCAAAAAGTACTTTATTTGCGTGGGCACAGTGGTAAACATCCATTTCCTTTACCACACCCCACCCACTCCTTTGTTCTATTGTTATCTCAGATTTTACTGCCACTGCCTTGTAAGCCCCACAGTGCACTGGTTAATCTCACCTTAAAGGATTACCCTTTAATTTTGAAAATCAGAGAAGATAGCCTGTGTTCACAGCCACTGCCTGACTCTCTCTACTGCTCTGCAATCCTGTCTGTATTGCTAGATCTCAGGTGGGGCAGTAGCCATTCCTTTGCCTGGAGAGCCTCCCTTGGTATTTGTTCTTTAAGGTCAGTGGGTTGGATTTTCTCACCTTTCATCTGTTCGAAAGTTTTCATTCACTCTTCAGCAATTTAACTATACTTATCTGTTGCTTGTGTGTGTTTGGAGACTGTGGGGGTGGGGGGAGCCACAGCAGTCCCAGGAGGTTAGATGATAACTTCTCTGCTTCTGCTCTGTAGGTCCCATAGTCTGATCTCAGGGTGTCAGACTGTCCACAGTGTCCTAGCCTGAGTATTCTGCAGGCCGGTCATGGGAGATTTTTGCTGGGGATGTACTTCTAATTTGGTAGCCTCTCTACCAGCAAATGTCCGCTTTAACATTTGTCTGGCTTACCTTCTGCTGAGAAATCTGCCTATTCCTATCTTTGTTCCACAGGTTATTTATTCCCCTGGCCACACTTAGGAATGGATCCTTACTTGTTTTCAGCAGTTAGATACTGATGGTCTTCCCGTTGTGTCCTCCTTGACTGAGTTCCTTGAAGATATGCATTTATAATTATAAAATTTGGGAAAAAAACTATGGTCACTCTTCCTTTTATTTGAAGATAAGATCTCGTGTTTTCCAATCTGGCCTTGAATTTGCTATATAACCTTCAATTCTTGACCCCCTTGCTTCTTCCATTCCCCAAATATTAAGATAACTGATACACAGCTAATGCTTTTTCAAAACTATTTTCTTTGTGTTTTTCATTTTTTCCCCTTTTCTATTGGGAGTCCAAATTACTTATAGATACATAATTGTGTATATGAGGCTTATTGAAAAAAAAAAAAAACCTGAATCCAAGACTCATGGACACTCACCAAGGTCGACCAGTAAGCTCCCGTCCAACTCTGTTTCTCCATTTTCTTACTTTGGAAACAGCTCTCACAAAATTGCCCTGGTAGCCTTGAAATCTTTATCCTTCTGCTTTGGCCTTCTAAGCGGATGAGGTTACAAGCATGCAGCACCAAGCTGGGATTCTTCTGGATATCTTCACGGCCTATGCCATCTAATTAAGTGTATTTTCTTTTGTGGTATTTAATCTACAGTTAATAACAGAGTCAGCATTTAAGAGAGTAACTCATGGTAGTCTCCAACTATCTGTAACTACAGTTCTAGGGGATCCGATGTCCTCTGCTGGTCTCCACAGGTACTGAACTCACAAGGTACATACATGCAGACAAAACACACATACACATAAAATAAAATAATTTTAAAAAGTGTAAAAAATAAAAGGATCTTAGTGTGATACTGTAAAGTAAGAGATGGCAAGGCAGGCCTGCCCACATCATTCGTTAATAAACACTTTTTAAATATCTGTTTATAACTTGGGAAGTGCTTTCTAGGCACCAAGACTGAAGCAAAGATGCCTACAAAGAGCTTGTTTTTATTGCTCTTATAGGAAACTTAAAGTCTAGGCAGTGAGATAAAAATGTAGACATCACATATTTAAATGTGCATACAATAGTATATAATAAGTAATATATAATAAATATCATTAGAAGGGTTTTTAAGCAGTATGAAAAATGACAGAGCAAAAGGAGTCTTCAGGCACATACTTTAGGTATACCTAAATAATGTAAGAAGTAAAGTAAATTTTAAAGATCCATTATTTAGGCTTAAAAGGTCCAGCTTCTCCAGCATCAAGCGCCAAGCACAGGATGGCATCTCAGATTCTGACTCTTTAAAAATGTTGGTTCTAGAATGGAGCATGGTGGAACAAATCTGTAACCCCAGCACCCAGGAAGTAGAGACAGAACATTAGGAGCTTAAGCCCATAGGTGCCTACATATGATAGTGCACTGAAGGCCAGCCTGGGCTCCATGACACCTTGTCTCAAAAGAAAAAAAAAATTAATGTTGGATGCATCTACTTTGCTTTTTACCACCAAGTGATCCAATCTCACATAAACAGAAAGTGCCCTCTGCTGTAACCCTGCCGGGTTTGTTGGGTTACTTCTTGTAGCATTACAAGGTGTGCGTGTGTCGAACCACAACAACTTCGGAGGTTTCAAGCTGCCTACGGCCATAAACTCCAAACCACAACCACAGCACTTACCCCTAGTATCTCTGTATCTCTGTATTTCCATGATGCTGTGGCCATCCTGGAGTTTTAGGAAAATGTTCAAAGGTATGATGACCATGGGTCGGGGGTGGGCTTAAGCAAGAAATGAAGGAAAGCCTGCAAGATGGCGTTCGACTACGTTTTGCAAATATGAAATTTATTATGATCCACAGATCGCTGCCATATCTTCAGCTACTGGGATTATTTTAATATTTGTTCAGTTTGAAAAAAAAGGTCTTTAGTGTCCTGCTGTGCTGAGGCTTAAATCTGATAGAACATATTCTTAGTGGGGTTGGGGAGGGGGCTCCACATTTGCTGCCCAAGCATGAGGGTCTGAGTGAAGATCTCCAGTGCCCAGGCATAAGCCAAGCCTGACAGTGCTCATCTCTGACCCTGCTGGGGGGGACTGGGGCAGAGAGAGACAAGGCCCCAGAACTCTTTTTTTCAGACAAAATAGCCACTAAGCAAGCTCCACTTTCTATAAGAAATCCTGTCTAAAAAGAAAGGGGAGGGGGAATCAACTGAGGAAGACTCCAGATCCAAACTTCTGGGTTCTACATGTACATATGTGCAGGCAAACAAACACAGACACTACATGCATTCCTAAACACCAAAATACACTTTTTGGTATCGACAGCCTATAATATGTAAAATTACCCTTAGTGTCAATTTTTAATCGTGAAACTCTAAGGATGAATAAAGCTATTGTGAATAACTTCCCTCCGCCCACTGCACCACCCCCTGCAAAAAAAAGTATCTCATTGTTTTAAATATTTACACCTCAGCTAAAACCTCACAGGCACTCTTACACACAGCACTGAATAGCAGATGGGATCATTTCCCATGATGTAGTAGCTAAGAAAGAGCAGACTGTACTATTTATGTTTGCACAACAAGAGGATGAACAGCCAGCAAAGAACATCCAAGAGATACCTGTGAGTACACACAGCCCAGACAGACTGTTTCTTACATCCTCTTTATGCCTCAAGTATCTGTAAACACATAAAGAACACATACGTGCACACACATTCATGACACATATTGAATATACTCACATGGACACCAATAAATGGGAGTCCTTTTATTACTAAGAATCATATCTACATAGGAATTAAGGTTTATGAGCCATCTGTAGCCATGACTCCACTTCAGTCTGAGTTTGGATCCATTCACTTCCTCTACCTGGGATGCCCAGTACGCCTCCTGTCTCCCTCACACTTCTTGGCACTGGTTTTAAAGGTTGTTTTTGTTTGTCTGCCTATTGTTTTTGAGTATCTGTGCGAGCCTGTGAGAGTTTATGTATATACATTGCTGGAGGAGGGATTCATAGAGGAGAGCACCAGCTCCCTTGGAACTGAGTACAGATGGTTTTGTGGTGCCGCAGGTATGCTGAGAACTGAACTTGGATCCTTTGCAAGAAGATTAAGTACTCTTAATCACTGAGACATCTCTGCAGCCCCTTCATAATGAGCTTAGTATCAGATCCACTTTTATTTGTCTTGAAAAAGCCTAAAAGAGGAAAAGATAGCTGGCTATAGGGTATTTTTCTCTCTTTTAAGAGAGATGGGACTTGTTTTGTTTCAGTGTTCCTCTTAAGCCTTTGGAGACAGTTTTAGCGGTCCAGTCTCCCTGAAGAAGGTGTCTGAGAAGAAAAATCAAGGAAAGGAGACCAGCAAATAAGAGGGTGTGGGCAGTGGGACAAGCTGGGAGTTGCGGGGACAGCCAGCTGGCGGGTGCTGGAAGATAGGCAGAGAACCGCAGGTCAGAGCAGAGTAAAGGGGCTAGGTGCTCTCCCTGGTGATGCCGGGCTAGGTCAACTTCCCTCCCAAGCAAGGAGGTCATCCTGGCTCCCTCCACAGAGCAGCTCTTGCTGGCCATGCCCTGTAAGGTGGCCCTATGACTCTGAGCTGGACCCCAGCATTACTACACAGCCCAGTATGGTTTCTCCATCTGAGTATCACAGATGAATAAAATAGAAAGGAAGGTGGCCCGCCTGCAGGGCACTAAAGGAAAGGTGTGGCCCCGTCCTCTCCTGTCTTATTGCCACTTCCTGGTGTCACCACCTTCCTTCTGTCACAACAGGGCAGATCACTCTGGGCAGATCAACTCCGGATTTAATTTACAATTTCCTTGAGGCAAAATCTCATGCTCTCCTTAGTAGTTTGTTTCTTTTATTTTGATATTTGGTTGTTTATTTTTGTTTTCTATTTTGCTCAACCATTCCTAAATGCTGACGACTGGCAGCATATTTACTGAGCATCATCATTAAAATAAACATCCTTTCTGAATTCATTAATCTTTAAAATTCACATGATCTGAGCAGTTTTTGTTTGTACGGAGCCCTGAAGTACCCCATATGTTCCTGAAATTACTACTGTTGCTCTAGCTGAGGTAGAATTTTCTAGAACTCATTTCCTAGATCTGAAATAGAAAGAGGCTCTCAGCAGTAAGAGCCCCTGGCATAAACGGTTTTAGCTCTCCATATTCCCAAAGCTCTAGAACTGGCTGACTAGTCATGCCCACACTTTTGCTCACACGATTCAGGAAGTCCTATGCCGGGCCCTGGAGAGGCTTTAAAGCCAATGAGGACAGTGTGGAGGCTTTAGTGCGAAAGCAAATGTAAACTGTAAGTGTAAAGAATCTGGGAATTTGGTGACACTCCCCTGAGAAGCCAATATCCACACTTGGGTATGTCTCAGTCATTCTCAAAGCACCTCTGTATGCACCAACCTCTATCCTCAAGTCTGTGCTGAAACTTCCTTTTAATAAACAAGAGCTAGAGAGAGAAAGAGAGAGAGAGACAGAGACAGAGAGACAGAGAAAGGCAGAGAGACAGAGGAAGAGAGAAAGACAGAGAGACAGAGAAAGACAGAGACAGAGAGAGAAAGAGAGAGAGAGAGAAAGAGGGAGAGAGAGAGAGAGAGAGAGAGAGAGAGAGAGAATTTAGAGACTTGTGTTGCTATCCTTAAGAAGGGCATCAAACATAGGTTGCCTTTCTCTGAACAAAACAGAGAAGTCTAACTAGATGAAAATGATTATTTGAAGATATTAAGAGCCACGTGTGTTGACCTAGCACTTCGGACTTAAGGCCAGACTGGTTATATAGCAAGACCAAATATACAAAGTATCAAGAATGCTTTGAATGCTGACATGAGTTTGTAGACATTAATTTTGCTGTAAGGCAAGCAATGAGAGCCAATCATGTACACTCTCAGACACAGCACAGTACTGTGAAGTTTAAAAAGCCTCTGCTTCAGAAACAGAGTAAGGCTGGAGGGACAGGTCTCTCTCGAGAACAAAGCAAGGGCTGGAGAGACAGTTCCGTGGCTAGAGCTCTTGCAGCAGACCTGGGCTCGGGTCCCAGCACCGACAAGGCTCACAGCAGCCTCTAACTCTGGTTTCAGGGGATCCAACACCCTCTTCTGGTTTCCTCAGGCACTAGGCACACAAGTGGCACACAGACATGTGCACGCAAACACTGCACTTATTTTTAAACTATAAAATAAAATTTAAACCAATAATAAAACAACTAGGGTAAGAAAGAGTCTGCCCTAACTAACACTGCAGGCCTGGCTTCTCCTTCACCCTGAGCATCACCCTCCTTAACTTGTCTAACTAACACTGCAGGCCCGGCTTCTCCTTCACCCTGAGCATCACCCTCCTTAACTTGTCCAGAATCTCGCTCTCATGGGAAGATTCCTGGAGATCGCTATCCAAAATGAAAACAGCTCTCTGTTTCATTATGCCAACCGTGACCCTCACTCGACAGATTTTATTTGAATATTGCCCATGTGTGGGCTTCTGAAATCACATTTGTAAATGCTGGAGACGTGGGGAAGGCGGGGGGTCATCTCTGTGGAGCTCCCATGTGTCCCCAAGCAAACGGGCACTCACCTATCTCTAAGATAGGAAAGACAGCACTTTCTAAGAATTGAATCTGGCCAATCCAAAACTAGGCCTTTCAGTGCCTTCCTAAACCATCCCCATCTGACCTGTGAGCTGTTCTGTAGACAGCGCCATATCAACAAGCCTGAGGCAGTGGGGCGCAGTAAGGCCTTACATAGAGCATGCAACAGCACGTAATTCTTCTGTTTGGGTAAAACAGACATTAAATTACTAAACACAGTATGGTAAGTTTGGCCAACCCAGCAATTCGCAACAATAAAAACAATCCAACAGACAATAGAACAAGCCTCAGAGAGAAGAAAAATGGAACGGAGTGTGAGGAAACAGGAAAACGTGGCTCAGTGGACACCTGCCAACCAGCCTGAGATCCGTGGGACATGCAAAGAACATACACAGGGAAAGAGAAAGGAATCCTCCAAGCTGTCCTCTGACCTCTACACAGGTGCCGTGTCACTGGTCCACATGATACACGTCACATACATGAACAGTGAAAAAAGAGAAACAGAAATCAAAAATACTATAATCAAGCTGGGCAGTGGTGGCATGCACCTTTAATCCCAGCACTTGGGAGGCAGAGGCAGGCAGATTTCTGAGTTCGAGGCCAGCCTGGTCTAAAGAGTGAGTTCCAGGACAGCCAGGGCTACACAGAGAAACCCTGTCTCAAAAAACCAAAAAAATTATAATCACCCATGTTATTCATGTACTCTGTGTGTGTGTGCGTGCGTGTGTTCATGCTTGTGTGCGTTTTCCTAGAGATTAAACTCAGGTCAGCAGGTATGCTAGACAACTGTTCTACCACTCAGCACAGCCCCAGATACCTCAGTCACTCATACATAATAATAACTGGTAGACATTTTCAGTCCAAAGGAAGTAAAAACACATACCTTTCTTAATTTTTTTTTGGTTTTGTTTTTGCTTTTGCAGGAAAAAGGTTCTTTATATAGCCCTGGCTGTGCTAAAACTAACTCTGTAGACCAGGCTGGCCTCAAACTTGGAGATCCTCTGCCTCCTGAGTGCTCACATAACCTTCTTGAAAGTGCTACTCAGCAAGTATAAAGATCTGAGTCAAAAATCAGGTGTGTTGGCTGCATGTCTTTAGCCCCAGTAGGCAGAGGCAGGCAGATCTCCAAGTTCAGGGCCAGCCTGGTCTACAGAGTGAGCTTCAGGACAGCCACAGCTACACAGAGAAACTTTGTCTTGAGTGAGGGGCAGGAGGAGGGAGCAAGTCAAAATAGCTCAAAATACACACAAATTGGGGAAAGAATTTAGTGGTGGCAGATACAATAAATCATTTTTCAAGTGTGCATTTAGGGACAAAAAACAAGGTGAATGTGATCAAATGGCAAAGAGGAAAGTCACACAGAGTTGAAAGGTGGAAACGAAGGAGAGGTATGAGCTGTGATGGAAGAAACAGTTCACCTTTCTGATCTGGGGCCAAGCGAGGTGGTGGCAATGAGCAGAAGCCACTGGCAAAGCAGCTATGGTGCTCTCCTTTCTGAAATCAATCTGTCTGTCTGTCTGTCTATCTATCTATCTATCTATCCATCTATCTATCTGTCTATCAATCATCTATCAATTTATCTATCTATGTATTTATCTATCATCTATCTACTTATCTACCTGTCTGTCTATCTATCTATCTATCTATCTATCTATCTATCTATCTACCTAACTATCTATCTATTATCTATCTATCTACCTACTTATCATCTATCCATGTTTAAGAGAAGGGCCACCTGTATCTGGAATGGGGTACCTAATATTAATTTTAGTTGTTTCTGGAAAACAGATCCTAAGACTTTTTGAGTTTCTGTTCCTCTGTCTTGGTTGAGGACAGTTGGAAATAGGTGTCCACATGCATGCCATATGTCCTCCTTTTCCCTCACAATGTGTGAGCTGGAAAAAGAGAAGTATACATGCTGCATTTCCAAGGCTTCTTTAGGTCCTGCCAACCAAAGGTACTGGCTTGAAAGATGTGAATGAAGGAAAGGCTATGTTCTAACCATTGGGCAGTGTGTCTGGGTGCAGTGGTCAGAATCCATAATACAGAGTGTAGAGCATCCCTGTAGGGTGAGGCATCTATGGCAGTGGTGGGTCCATCCTCGGAAACAGCAGCAGCCTCTGACCCCCGAGTGCTACTGCAACCCTATGATACTGACTGCGCAGGGGTAGCCTCGGACCTACTCCCATCTACACCTCTCAAGGGTTTTCTGAGAACCCAGTCCTGCATCAAAACTTCACTGATGCCATAGCTTATTTTTGATGCTTTGAAGTGCAATCATATGAACATTGCAAAAAGTCATTTTAACTGAAGAAAATAAAAGAATAGAAGCAACTCTAACAAGATAGTCATGCTTTTTAATTATGAAATTCACTTGAATTTTCTATATCATCCCCCGCCCCAAAAAAAACCCCTCTTTTTCACAGGAATAAGATTATGTTTAGCCACAGAGGGAGCAAGACTAGAATCAGACCTCAAAATGCTCCTCCCATAGCCCCAGACTCCCCTTGCAGCCCACATTACAACTGGGTATTTTTATCCTAATTCTATTTGGATGAAATAGAAGACTAGATTTGATGTGGATGCTCTGCAGTCCCTGCTGTCATTAGACAGAACAGAAATGACCTCCTTAAACCAGGAGGCTAAGTCGTGCACCATGTCACTCAGTGGGCTGACCTGAATCTCTCTAACATCCCCACTAAACAGACAGAAAGGTCAAGACTGTGGCCACAGCCAGAGAGTTATTTCCAGCTTCAACTCTGCTTTCCATGAGCAGTTTTCTGAACACTGCATCTGTCACCTACTGGATGAACACGTTACTGAGCTTCTTCTGAATTCTCAGGTAGAGGACTTCTTGGCTTGCAGCTTAGCCAAGTGTCACCAGTGATAATCAATACCAACGCGTCCTGATGCTTTCTCTGATGACGGATTTTCTGTTCTGAAGTTTGCAATGCTGTCCTTTCCAGTATTAAACTCTGCCTGAGAGCTAACCGACACGTGGAAAAACCGGCACCAGTTTTAGAAATGTTAAATTCATGATACGGGCGGGCAGAATAGTAAAGCAGCCTTGAGTGCTCTACAACGGCTAGGCTGCAGAGCATTATTAATAGTCTGCTGGAAAGACTGTTACAGACGTGTTTTGTTTTGTTTTGGTTTTCTTTATTTACATGTCATATGATTTCTCATTTCCCAGTTTCCCCTAAAAAAAAAAAAAAACAACAACAACAAGAACAAACCCCTGATTCCTCCCCCCTCCCTCTGCTCGCCACCCCACCCTCTCCCACTTACTGGCCCTGGCATTCTCCTACACTAGGGCATAGAACCTTCACAGGGCCAAGGGCCTCTCCTCCCATTGATGACCGATTTGGCCATCTTCTGCTATACACATGCTGCCAGAGCCATCAGTCCCACCATGTGTAATCCTTGGTTAGTGGTTTAGTCCCTAGCTCTGAGGGTACTAGTTAGTTCATATTGTTGTTTGACAGACATGTTTTAATAGCACCAAGAAGAGCCGCTAAGCCAGATTGCCGAGGAGACTGGATAAGCATGCAAAAAAAAGGGACATTTTTCACTTTCTTTAAAACAACAACCACAAAAATAAAAAACATTTGCACATGTAGTTTAATATCCTATAAAACTTCATAGCGAAGAGCTTTGAAAGCTTTTATTTTAATGGAATAAAAGTCTTAGCTACAACTTATAACATCACAAACATGTTAAAATACACAAACAAAAAACAATTATTTCTTTCTTGGTATCATAAAAGTTTGGTCTATATCAAAGTCCACCAGTGAGCCCTAAGCAGGTCCCATGGGATGAACTGTGCTATCAATCTGTAGCTAAGAAAAAAAGAAAATCTCAACAGCACAGTTTTTTTTTTCTTTTAACAAAATCAATAATTTGTTGCTAACATATTCTAGGAAGCACCACATGATACTTTTGAAAAAAAAAATAATAAGAGAACCAAAATTTTAACATTAGAGCTCTACAGTCCCAGAGCCAAATATAACAAGTGATTAGGCTGAACTTAAAGAGCTGTAAGATTTCTGGAAAAATGGGAAGTAAAAAATAACTCTACTGCTTTCTTACAAAACACTATTGCTCACAGTACTGTTTTTTATTTTTTTTTTCCTTTCCAGCCCTTTGCTACAGGCAGATTCTCTTCAACTGGTCACCGAGTAAAGAGCAGGCATGCAAGGCGTCCGGAGACTAACAATACAGCAACGCATCCACACACGAAATTTTCAGTAAGTCTTTCACTGTTTAGTCCAACCAAAAATTGTTCTTTTATGGTGTGCACGTTTTACCTGCATGCTTCCGTCCCCCCAACATTGGTGGGGGACACACTAGCTTTCATTTTGGCCTTTTGTCCCACCTAAGAGTGGGTGCTGGAGAATCCAAGCGCAGCACAGTAAACACTTTACCCACGGAGGCAGCTCTCCCTGGTCCCAGGCAAGGAACAGTTTGTAATTTAAGTCTCTATCTTGATGCCTTGAGACAGTTTTTTAAAAATTACACCCTAACTTTTGAGAACTTCATTTACAAAGGGCTTTTGGCATGATATGAACACCAATCTGGAATTCCCCGTCCAAGACCCTCAGAGGATTGCAAGCGACAGTGCATAGTGGAGCTGCCTTGCAAGTGGCCTCTTTGGGCGGAAAAGCTATTATTGCATGAGATTTAAAATTGTATAAAATTGCTCAAGAGGTTTAGTTCCTTCCAAAAAATAGGAAGTTTTGGTTCGAAGCACAGAAATCAAGGGTGGAGTGAGGTAACAGTAATGGAGTGGAGGTGAGGAGTGTGTGAAATGAAGAGAGTCCCAGAATAGGAAAGAGTAGGAGGAAGCGGCTGAAACAGGTAGCAGCCAGTGCTTGCCATGGTAACCATGATCAACAGATGAGCACCCATCACAGAGCGAGGCTTCAAAGAGTCCCCATCTGCGCTATACTCAAATTTCATGTTGTGGGTACGGCTATCAGTAGACATTAATAAATAACATTTAAGTAGACTAAACAGGCAGGTAGCAGCAATACTGACTAGCAGACATATCTGTTATGAGCTAGCAGTCCCCTTTCAAAGAGAAGACCTGCAAATTAAGAGAAGGACGGTATTTTATTTATAGGTTAACCATGGTACACAAATAACCCTGGTGAAGCCGAACCTGGGATTTATAGCACTTTTACACACACACATCTCATATTCATTGATGTCCTTGGCCCCAGGAGACATGCTTTGGTGATGAAGTAAATATTTTAGTTACTGAGTTCTTTCCCTTTAGATCAGTGAGGAGTTATGAAGCAGTGCGGCCACCACAAGGCTGCCAACTCAAAATTCATATTCTAAGGGTTTTGCCAAGTCAGAAGGATTAGTGAACTGTCAAACACAACCGGCCAATTTATACTCATATGTTATACTAGCATAACAAATGTCACCAACTTGCCCTAGACCAGGAAAAAGTACAAAAGAGACAGTAAGATTGAAGCTCACTCTAACCCACCCCCTTTGGTCGGCAAAACAACCATGAAGGAGGAATCTAATGGTCTTGGATTCAAAGGTTTTCGCAGGCATCTAACAGTTCACCTCCTATTATACAGTTTCTGTCCACAAGAGGTGAAGTGAGACCAAGTGTGTAGGCCAATGGTAGAAAGCTTGATCGGCATGCACATGACCCTGGGAACAACCTGCAACACCTTTCCTAAAAGACTTTGACAAGAGACAGAAAGTCTATCTGTCCTAACCCCCCCACCCCTCACCCCACCCCGGAACAGCTCCGGTTCCCACGCGCCACGACTCCGCAGCTCAATAGCAAAGGCTCAGGCCATGCACATTTCAAGAGTGGTGTGTACTTGAAAATATTTCATTCTACTCACAAAAATAAAACTATGCACTGATTCAAAACAGATCTACCGCTTTTATAGATGCACCAACTAGTAAACAGCTAAAAAGCAGGCAGGAAGCCAGACCTGGAAGTGCACGTGTCAATTCCAGCAGATAGGGATGGTCTCTCCAAGTCTGAGGTGAGGCCTGGCCCATTTAGTAAGACTTTGTTTCAAAAGATCAAACACATAGAATAACTAAATAGTGAAGTGTCAATATGTTTTATTAATCTCTGTAACTGTGGCAACTAAATAGAATGTTAAGCTCGAGGTATGAGGGGATGAATGTGTAACTGAGTGGGAGAGTGCATGAGGTAGGTAGACAGATAGATGGGCATTGGACCGCCACCTCTGAGGATCGCATGTTATGGGGACCACACGGAGGTACGTCATACATTACAGCAGAGAGACGGCAGCTTTTTTGAACTTCTAAAATATTAAACCATTTCAAGAGATACCTTTTTTTTACTGTGACACTGATAAGTAAAAATTTTGCAAGTGTTTCCTTTATTTAATTTAGTCAAAGGGGAAAAGGATGGAAGCTAGGTGCTTTTCGTGCTTGATTTTGAGGGAACTAACCGAACTTCCATTTCAGAGTAGCAACGAGTAAGCAGATGCCGGCAGAAGACAAACTGTAACAATGGTCAGGTTTGTTCTGTGTCTCCTGTCTGTGCAGATGTCCAGGTGAGCACCCGCACTCAAAGACAGAGAACAAACTTAGTGTTGTTCCTCGAGCCATCCACCTTGTGTTTCCTCTGCCTGGAGAAGATGTTTTATTAGACAAAGATTCTTTTTCCTTTGCTTAAAAATCCCCTGGCTAAGCCATAACTGTGTTCTATCAGATGGTAGTTAAGGAAAACTCCATATGCAGCATCCTGTCTAGGCCTTCATACTGAGATTTCACAATCTGGCAAACTCAGAAACCATCTAAAGAAGAGCTAACAGGAGGCAGGTCTTACGACAAGTCGGTGTGTTTATATTTCTTTATAAAGGGCAGAATTTCCTCTCCCGCTTATACGATTAGGGTTTGTTTTAGAGGCTGAGTTTATTTTAAACACTGAACTCACTGTGGCACAGCCTCTGTTTTCTTTCAGCATAAACATAACAACTGACCCATTCAAGTGTCGCTGTGTTCCGGCCATACTTATAAATACCTGTGTTGTTTAAATCCTCGCAACTGAGGAAATTCGGTTATTATCCTTATTTTAGAGATTAGTTTTGTTTGCAAAGTCACTTGGGAGACACTTGGGATGCAAAGCCAGTGCCTCTCTCATTTCCCCACAGCACTCTCCTGCCTCAGACATAATCCACAGCAGCACTTGAGCACACCTGCTTAGTGAGCGCTCAGATAGAAACGCAACTCCACACAAAACAAACAAACAAAAGAACTCAATCCAAAGGGAACCCTCAGGACAAATGCTTTTCTTGCAATACAGCCTTTATGCAACTGGAACTCAAGAAGCAAGAACAACCTCAATTTTTAAAGGCCATCTTGAGAGCCTACTGTATACACACAGCAAACAGTGAATGCCAGAAGGATCACGCTGACTGGGAGAGAGATCAAATGTACAGCGAAAACAAAAGGAAGCTGCACCCCTGCCTCGAAGATTAGCTCTGGTCTCGAAGTTGTTCCATTTACATTAAACTGACATCTCAATGAAAAATGTATTACTGATTGCTAGATCGAATGTAGCAACAATGAATAATTAAAACCGATGATTAAGGACTAATGAAAAATGTTGGTGCTAGCACACACGATTTTATATATATATATATATATATATATATATATATATATATATAATGACAAGCATATATATATGCTTGTCATCTCAAGGCTTTCTGGGCTAACAGCCATATTCTCCTCTGTGACATAAACAGGCTACGTCAAAGCCAAATGTATATTTAATGTTGAGGAAAAATGGGTCATCTTAATGAGCAATTCTGTGTTCAGTCTCCAAAATTCTTTTTTAAGTACAGAAAACTAGAACATTCAAACATAATGAAGTATATCCAGACTTGCTACTCTGCCAGAAAGACTTTTTTTCTTTTGATGTGCTATTCTGATTGACAGGTTTTGAACTAATGAGTTTCAACACGAGTACTTTTTTTACAACCCATTCCATTTCACGTAGTTTTACAGGCAATTGATTCCCGTTATTTGCCACCAGTGTGTTCTCTAAGATGGCCGCACCACTGAGGGGACCATACTGAGTGCATAGGGAATAGTCTCTCTTCGAACAGCAACAGTCCCTGAAAAGGCCTGCTCACATTTTTTACATCCAATCTAAAACCTTAGCATGTATGTGCTTCTGCTTGAAGATGCCTTTTCTTCAGGCAGATTATATAGGATATGTATCATATATGTGTACACACACACAGATTCATGAGCATTAAACTTAGTGCTGAATGTGCCGTAACTCAAGTCTAAAACATAAACTTTCAACTTATACACATTTTCTGCATAAGGCACCCCACAGCTTTCTTGCTTTTAGCAGCATAAGACACACGTTAGCACTACGCTGAGGGCCATTTGAAACAGGAAGGACATGGCTGAAATGGTGAAGACAGGATTGTGCCTGTGAGAAGACGCACAGGATGTCTGTTTACAAAATGAGAGATGAAAGGGCAGCTGCACACCCCTTGGAGCACCTCGGGAACATGTACATGTCAGGCAACTCGGGTTTCTCATTGCTTTAAACGCATCTATAGGTGACAGGAAAAC
The DNA here is from genome assembly GCF_008632895.1 of Mastomys coucha. Taxonomy (NCBI): domain Eukaryota; kingdom Metazoa; phylum Chordata; class Mammalia; order Rodentia; family Muridae; genus Mastomys; species Mastomys coucha. The sequence goes on from NW_022196915.1 coordinate 65,200,058, forward strand.
ACGGGAGTTGATTCTGAAGTTACAAATACACCTTACTGAGAAGATGATCTGGTACGTTGGGAAGACTTGAATGAACGATCGATCGACTGTGTAAAATGTCAAGTCATCCCCTAATGTCTTAATTATATGGGAAAACTCCACTAAATCCTGTGCTGAATTCAGTTAACACAGGCAAGTGTACTGAAGGCCCCCTGATGGGGCTATGGAGACAGCTTAGTTGGTAATGTGCTTGGTTTTCAAGTATGAGGGCTAGGCTTCCGATCCACGTAAAAAGCCAGGCACGGGCTGGAGGGCAGGCCAGCAGTTCCGAGGGCTGGCTGCCCTTCCAGGGGACTCTGGTTCCATTCTCAGTGACCTCACAATCATCTGTAACCCCAGTCCCAGGGAATCCAACGCCCTCTTCTGACTTCCAAAGGCACTGCATGCATAGGGTACACAGACACACATGCAGGCAAGACATCAGTACAAACAGATTAATAATAATAGCAACAACTAGAATAGGGCCAAGAGGTGGAGGCTAGTGATGCAGGTGGGTCCCTAGAGCTGGCTGGCCAGCTAGTGTAGCCAACCAATGAGCTCCAGTTTCAGTGAGAGATTTTGATAATGATAATGGTAACGACAACAATAACAGAGAAGCTGGAAGCCACCTTCCCCATCGGTACAGTTCGTGACGTGGCCTTCCTGAGGAAGCTGGAAGCTCTGAGTACCACAAGGTTGTCTGCCTGAAGGATGCCTATGCTTCTTCCAGAACTACCTGAGATCAAAGAGACCCTAGTGTTTGGGTATAGAAACCAGGAAAAATGGTCATATTTGGACAGGGCATACCCAGCAGGCTTGCAACTTGAGATGCGAAGGATCTAATGCACTAATTTCAAAGAGGTCCAGATTTCCTTCATAAAAATTGCATAGTACACAGAGAACTGAAGCCAGAGAACATTCTAGTGCCGAGTAGTGGGACAGTCAAGGTGGCTGACTTTGGCTTAGCCAGAATCTACAGCTAACAGATGGCCCTCACACCTGCGGTTGCTACACTCCGGCACCATGCTCATGGAATTCTTCTATAGTCTACATATGCAATGCCTGTGGACATGTGGAGTGTCGGCCGTATCTCTGCAGAGATGTTTCGACAAAACCCTCTCTCCTGTAGACATTCTGAAGCTGACCGGTTAGACAAAATTTGTGATCAGATTGCCCATCCTCCAGAGGATCAGTGGCCTGGAAACATATCTCTCCCCAGAGCCTTCTTGCCCAAAGGGACTGGGCCAGAACAGTCCATGGTGACAGAGACAGACAGGGGAGCCTGGAGCACAGTCCATCTGGAAATGTTGCTGACCTTTGAAGCACATAAGCAAACCTCCACCTCTGAGCCCTGCAGCCCTGAGATCTACACGGGAGGGTGGATGCAGAGAACAGTGGGTCCGATGCTGTCTCCATCTCTGTCCACCTCTGTGGACACATCCCTACAGAGATCAAGAGCTCTGCCTTCCTCTGAAGCTATGGAGACCCCTCCAACTTTTTACATCTTTAAATCACACCCCTACCCCTCCTTCTGAGGTGATACCAAAATGATATAAAAAACATCTAAAGCATAGGCCAACTCTCAACTGTGATTTCTAGACACAATAATCTAAGTCAGACTGACTTAGATTATTGTGTCTAGAAATAACTGGTAAATTTTAACATTCTCTTTTAGAAGCTACTGGTTCTATCACCAAGATTTAATCCTTTACTTACAGTTTTTAAAAAATGGCTCTACAGACTTACTTCAGCTCTAAAATATCTCAATGTCATCTTTACTTTTTAAAAGTAAAGAAGAACTGGGCTTCTTTACGGTTATTTTTTACAGAGACTATAAAGTACTGAATTAGGGCCAAGGTACTTGTCACCAAGCTTGACAACCCAAGTTCAATTGCTGGATCGATCTATTCCAGATCCTGCAAAGTTGCTCTCTGTCCTCTCCATGCACACACTAGCATACTCATGTGCACAGTGAATAAACACAATTATTATTTTTTATTTTTTAGCATTGAATTACTATTATTAAATTGTTCTTTCATGTAGAAATAAAACTTAATATAGTGTTTGGTGAGCAATTAATATCATTTCTTACTACACTAACAAAAATATTTAATCTCCCTCTAGGAATATGAAGCACTGTGTAATCTAATTACTAAATGTTTTACTAATACAGCCAATTTGTGTTGTTGAGTAGATTGAAAACTATGAATTTTCTTTTTGCATTTTTCCAATATAATGAACTGTATCCAAATTCAAAAGCCAAAGTTTTTATTACAAAAACAAACATGTTGCCAAAAAGAATTAATGGGAATGAGCAAAGAGAAGTAAACTGTATCCCCAGAACCCATCTAAAAAGCCAGAGGTCAGAAGCAGGTGGATCTCTGTGAGTCTGAGGCCACCCTGGCCTATATAGTGAGCTCCAGGCCAGCCAGGGCTACATAATGAGACCCTGTTCCATTACAACAGTGATAACATGAAGGAAGAGGAGGAAGAGGAGGAGGAGGAGCAGGAGGAAGGGAGGGGAAGCAGAAGGGAGCAGAAGGGAGGAGGGGGAGGGAAAGGAGGAGGAGCAGGAGGAGGAAGAAGAGCAAGAAGAGGAGCAGGAGGAGGAGGAGGAGCAGGAAAAGGGGGGAAGGAGGAGGAGCTGGAGAAGGAAGAAGAGTAAGAAGAGAAGAAGGAGGAGCAGGAGAAGGGGGAGGGGAAGGAGGAGAAACAGGAGGAGGAAGAGGAGAAGAAGGAGGGAAAGGAAAGGAAGGGGAGGAGGGAAGAAGGAGGAGGAAGAGAAGCAGAAGGAGGGTGAGGAGGAGGAAGAGGAGCAGGAGAAGGAGAGGAGGAGGATGGGGAGGAGCAGGAGGAGGAACGGGAGGAGGAAGAGGAAGAGGAAGAGGAAGAGGTAGCATCAGTCGAAGCAGAAGCTGCATGGTAGCCTTCACTAGTAATCCCAGCACTGGGAGACTGAGACAGGAGGCTGACTCCCTGGAGCTGGCCAGCTATCCATCCCATTCAGCTAGCCTCAGGTCCCAGCAAGAGACTGAGAAAAATAAGGTGGATTGATGGCTCCTGAGGAATTGATGGCTCTGGTCTCTAAACACAAGAATATGCACCCAGACACACAAAGCACACTCTTCCAGACCTTTCCCAATGTCCGTACCCTGACACGTATATAAGAAGAAGAGGAACGTGGAATATCTTCTCTTGAAGTTACAAAGTTTATCTTCTACATCAAGAGATAAAATATGCTTATTTCAACCCTCTACCTACTGAACGCCTTCAAGCTGTGAGACATTTGATTGAACAATATGTATGTACATAACTCATCTAACCAATTCTTCATAACTATACATTTTTATCATAAACAAAAAAAATGAGAGATACCTTTTGGGTCAAAGGTTAGAAGAGATGGGAATTTATTGACTGTATGAACAGACTCATGATAAATTTCAATACATCAGGATATAGTAAACTTGGTTTCTGTTTTCTTTTTTGTGCTGTCTTTAGACTCCCTGCCTGAAGTAGACAGATATTTATATCTTTATCATTAGGCTATGGCTTTAATGATTCCATATATTACAAATCTGATTATTAACCCAACCAAAAAAATATGTAGTGTGAGACATGGAATGTGCTTTAACTTTTTAACTAAATGGTGACCCAGTTGCCACTGGGTTGAAATACTTTACTTAAAATATACAAGTGTAAGCACATTCCTTCTTTTCTTTTCCAGTTACACAATTTTTTCCATATCTAAGCCTAATTATTTTTACAATCTGTTTTTTGTTTTTGTTTGTTTGTTTTAGACAAGGCCTCACTGTTTTGCCCTGGCTGGCCTGGAACTCACTCTGTAGATCAGGCAGGTCTCAAGCTCACAGACATCCACCTGCCTCTGCCATCAGGCAGGCCTTAGACATCCACCTGCCTCTGCCATCAGGCAGGCC
>NW_022196915.1:65204728-65242221 GCF_008632895.1 Mastomys coucha
CAAGCAGGCCTTAGACATCCACCTGCCTCTGCCATCAGGCAGGCCTTAGACATCCACCTGCCCCTGCCTCAAGTCCTGGGATAAAAGGTGTGAGCAGCCCCAGCGCTACAATCTTATGTTGTTTAATAATATCTGGTTGGCTAAGAAAATCTTCACCACCGTGCAGTATGCAATTAGATATTGTTTTATGACGTTTTAAGTCATTTTAGTAAGTTAGGTTAAAAAAAAAGTTTGCTTGGGAAGGGCACTCACATGCCACCATGTGCATGTAGAGGTCATAGGTCAATTTTAGAAAGCTGGTTCTCTCCTTATACCATCTGGTGCCAGTGCCTTTACCACCATCATATCCACAGCATCTGAATAGCCCAAGTCAGGTAAAAATAGATGTAATTATACAAGACTTACAAGTCAACTTGATGACACGTGCAGTATTCGTTTAAATTCACTGTTCTTCAGTAAACTTTTGGCTTAATTTCTGTGCATCTCTTGGGTTTATTTTCCACCTTTACATCACTATTGGGTTTATAGACAGCCATTCCTATACTTATATCTCTATAGTTTATAAGATAAATTTTTAATTATGAGGAAAATACACATAACAAACTCACCATCCTAACCAGCAGTAGTAACTAAGCAGTTCAGGGGCATGAAGTATCACTGGGCAGTATCATGACCATCCATCCATCACAAAACTCTTCAATCTGGAAGTAAAACCCACTGAACAACTACCAGCTGCCATTCCCTCCTCAATCCTGACAACCACCACTCTTTCCATGCCTAACTACCAGCTGCCATTCCCTCCTCAATCCTGACAACCACCACTCTTTCTGAGCCTATGATTTTGACCTCACTTGCTCTTCCTTCATGACTGTGTTATCTCACTTGGTCTAATGTTCTCATCCACACGGATATCAGAATTTACTTCCTGTATAAGTCTAAGTGATACCCTATCGTATGTATTACCACATTTATCTATTCGCTATCCATCAATACACACTTGAGTTGTTCTTTTTGTGGGGGTAGTGCTGAGTAGTTTTATGTCAACATGACACAAGGTAGAGTCACCTGAGAAGAGGAAACCTCAGTTGAGAAAATGCCTCCATAAGATCAGGATGTAGGTAAACCTGTAGGACATTTTCCTAATCAGTGTTTGATGGGGGAGGTCCCATCCAATTATGGGTAGGTGGGCTGGTGGTCCTGGGTTCTATAAGAGCAGGCTGAGCAAGCCATGGGGAGCAAACCAGTAAACAGCACCCCTCCATGGCCTGTCATCAGCTCCTGTCTCCAGGATCCTGCCCTGCTTGAATTCCTGTCTTGATTTCCCTCAGGAATGGACTATGATGTGGAACTGTAAGCTAAAATAAACACTTTCCCTGCCCAAGTTGCTTTTGGTCATGATGTTTCATCACAACAGCAACTCTAACTAAAACAGGGATCATACAAATAATACTTTTGTAGGCATGGAGTTTTATTGCTTTGAAACTTTTATGCTTAGCATGCCATGTGTTTATATCGCACTAAGTTCCCCTGGCTTTGTCAGCCTATGCATGGATAGTCATGATTCACAGTGAAGATCGGAATCCACTGGCTATTACATTACTCTTACTCACACAGGACCGCAGTCCTTCTCATCCAGCCATCTTCCAGGAAACATCTCCCTCAACCTCCTACTGTTCAAGGAAGCCAAGCCTCTGTGTTAGCTTACTTGGTCCAGCCTCTGGATTACCTCAGACACACAGGAGTCTTAGAGAACAATGTCATCAGTGACATTTTTCCCCTGGCCCTCCATTCTATCTACTCCCCTTCCCATGCCACAGAAGGAAAGCGCAGAGCCGACAGGCAAGGGTGACTTTTGCTTTAAGAGAACAGCCATGACTGCGTGGATGGCTGAGACAGAAATGGACGGTGACGAGGAAGATGTGTTTATTACTACAGACGGGCTGGATCTCCTTCAACATTCTTCTCTTCTTACTGCGGAACCGTAACATCTATGATAAAAAAAAAAAAATCTCTGTCTTCTTCTCAGATGAGACCCAACCTACAAAACAGGTTTACAATCAATCTCCAGTTTCTGGTTCACCAGAGACAGACAAGATTTCTTTGCCCATGGCTGTGAGATTTCATTATGGCCCTGCTCACTTGCAACCTTCTTAAGAAAGTGGGTGCCCTACTGGGAAAAGTGCCTTTCACCTCAAGATTCCTAACATTTGGCTGCTGGCATCTACTGGGTGCTGGGCACGAGCAGAGGGCTTTTTCTCATCTACCCGCAATGTCCTACCAGGGTTTACCTGAGGAGAAACTAGGGCCTTCAGGCGCTCTCCAGATTGCCTAATAAGAACTGGAACCAGAGTGCTGGTTAGATGCTGATAGTGCGTGCTTAGAATCCCGCCCCTTGGGAGACAAGAGGAAATGAGTTCGAGACCAGCATAGGCTATACAGTGAGTTCAAGGACAGACAGACACACACACACATAAACACACACACCATTAGAACCAGAACCCACTTTATTTAATGCATTTCTGGGTTTTGTATGTATTTTTTGGATTCCAAACTAGATTTATTTATTTGTTTGGGAAAACTTTCTTATTCATTTTCTAAGTAAACTATTCTTTGTATTTTACAGAAGATGGTATACCAAACTTCATACAGATAATCTGGAGATTTCCCCCAGCAAAACCTATTATTAATGCATCTCCAAATCACATCTAAAATAATTGAAGCTGTATAGTTTCTTTTAATAGACTTTCATTTTTCTTCTTCTTCTTCTAATTTGAACAACATTTCAATCTTGGGCTTAGTTCCATCTCTAAACTGTCTCTTCTCGGTCCTGAAGTCACTCGGGTCCAGATAACTTCCAGAACTCACTCTGTGACTCTGACCTGTGGGATCCCCCTCCAGTCTCCCGTCCCCTCTTCCCTGGCCATGCCTAGACAACCTGCATACAACCCTGTCTATTACAGCTCTCTATTTGCCCCGCCCCTGAAGCTGATCAGGGTCCATGCCAGGCTGACAGTGTCTACTTGACCTTCCTGAATAAGGCCCTCGGACTTGTATGCACAATGCATTCCTCAGCCCCTTGGCTTCCATTTTCCAAGTCAGGGATTTCCTCTCCAGATCTCCAGATCTTCACCATCTCTTCCACCTTGATTCTCAGCTGATAACTGAGCTTCCTGTTTTACTGAGAAAACCAAAACAATCAAAGAACTTCCAGAAGCATCCCTCCTCCCTCTGCTTCATGCTGAGGCCAGGCTGATCAGTTCCCAGAAAAGGCCATCCCAATCTGTTTGCAAGACTCAGCCTCCCCTCTTTGCTGCAGCTACTCCCCCCTCTCAACTGGCTCCTCCAGTCCTCCTTGGATTACACAGCTTTACTACTTTTAAAAAATATTGTTTTCCGGTGGAAGAGTCAGGGGCCAGAGCACTACCGCTCTTGCAGAAGAACCATGTTCAGTTCACAGCACCCAAGTCAGATGGCTCACAACCACCTATAACTCCAGTTCCAGGGGGTATGATGCCTCAGCAGGCACCTGCACATGCCTTCGAAAACAAAAAGTATAAAGAATTTAAAAAAAAAAAAGTTTCACTTAAATAAAGCCTTCACGTGATCTCCAAATCCCTCTTCAATTATGGCTTCATTTCTCTACTGCCATCTAGGAGATTTTAAATTCTGACTTTATTTTCAAGATCAAACTTGCTAGCTTGGAACATGTACATGAACTGTACTCCTTCCTTGTGAATGTGAGAGCCTGCTTCTAAGGCCTAATTATATGCTCTAGCGGTGCTAAGTTGTCAAGGACAGTGTCTCAGCAGCATGTCTGCCAACCCCACCCCATGACCTCTAAGCTACTCAGCAACACCCTCACACACAGTGCTCCGGGAACTCTGGCCCCACAACCTGCTGGGTCGTGTCAGGTGTGACATCACAGCTGTCCTTTGCATCCTCTAGTCTTTCTCCTTGCGCTGATCCTTCTCTAAATAAGTTCATAGAAGTAAGGCGGAGGGGAGGAGGGAGAGAGGGGTGGAGGGAGAGAGGGAGGTAAATGGAAGAAGGGAAGGGAAAGAGGAAATCCACATACACTGTAGTAACAAAAGAATTATTCAGGGGTTCATGGGATCAACACTATTCTCACAATAACGTATTCATTGTGAAACCGTCTAAATACGCTTTCAAACGCAGCTGTCCAAGGGTGTCATCATTTTCTTACCATCTTTAAAGCCACCAAGAACTGCTAGACTTGCCTTGCATTCTAACATACTGTTCAACCCATATCATTTCAACTGAGTGGAAGTGAAAACAAAAAACAAAACAAACCAACCAAACAAACAAACAAAAAACAAGAGATAGCCCGAGTTCTGCAAGAGAACCCATTTTAAAGAAAGGGTTATTCAAAATTCCTGATACTTATTCAGTCTTCAGAAATCGTTTGGAAGGTGGGGGTGGGAAGGATCGGGGGTTCAAGGCCTCCGAGAGTCACTGCCTCAAAAAGGGCAAAGGAATAAAAACTACTTGGACCTTTGTGCCTGTGTTACCCAGAACTAAAAGTGTCTCACTTAGATCCCCTGAGTAGTAGCTGTCACTCAGCTGAAATCTGGTTTCTCTGTGGACCTCACAGGTGAGGATGTCATCATGGTACCTTCTGGGTTTATTATGATGGATGTGAAGAGAACATCACCTCATCCCTCACCAGTGCTGTGAGAATGTCCGGGAAAACACACAGCATGCCCTGTCTGAACACGCTGCCTGCTCCACACATATCGTCTAGTAACCTCCCTCCTAGATGCACTGCCGCCCATCCATACTTTACCAAAACAAAGCCTGACACAGAGTCAAAAAAAGAACAGTACACAGAATTAAACCAGGGAGAGAAACGGAGAACACAGGCACACATTTACAACCCCCCTGCTTTGTTCTGGAAACAGACACGAGTCAGATAGGATTGGCCAGAGCAGCAGTTCTCAACCTTCATAATTGCGACCCTTTAATACAGTTCCTCATGTTGTGGTGACCCTGAACCATACAACTATTTCCATTGCTCCTTCATAACTGTAATTTTACTACTGTTATGAGTTGTAATGTAAATATTTGATACCCAGGGTTTCCGATGTGACCCCTGTGGGGGTCATTACCAACAGGTTCAGAAAGAACCACTGTCTTACAAGTTGACGAAGCTGAGGAGTTTAGTGCGTTATAAACACGTGATGTGCGAAACATTAAAATTATGAAGCGGCAAAGCTCCATGCTTACAGAAGCATCATTTATAAGATCCTCCCGTCTTAGTTCGGGTTACTTTTTCGGTGATGAAACACTATGAACAACTTGGGGTGGAAAGGGTTTATTTCAGCTTACAGTTCCACATCATCATCCATCACTGAAATCAGGGCAGAAACTCAAACAGAGCCAGGCTGATGCACAGGCCAAGGAGGAGTGCTGCTGACTGGCTTGCCCACGGGTTGAGAACCACTGGTCCAGAAGTAACAACAGCAGAAACTCTGCCCCTCTGATAGGTCTTCTATGTCGATGTGTTTCTGGTCTATCTTTTCTGCCCTAGAATTTCCTCTTACAAATCAATGGTTTCAGCCTCTCTCTGAGTGTGCTCACAAACATAAAATTCAGAAGGATGGTCCATCCAACACCTGGGTGAATGCTAGGGATGCGTACAGACTCAGCTAATAACCACTCTGGGTATCCTACTGTTGACTCTGCTCGCCAGCTTCTGGCTTTCTTCTCACAGCAGCCCCACTGACCTCCCCATCCTGTGGCGGCGGGCTCTTCTGGAGGGCCACACGACACAGCTGGAACACAACATCTCCTCCTTCAGCTCTGCCCACCACGCCCCACTAGTACAGCACTTCCCTTCATCTTCCGTAGTACTTCTCCTCTCTCTTCACAGATGTCATGCACTTTGCATGCTTATAACCTCATAAATTCACCCTGCATTCATTTCATATTGTCTGCCTGGCTTCCTGTGCTATCCCTGGCACCTACACAGTACTCGAGCTGCTGTATTTTTAGAATGCGTGATCTGAGGTGCGACGAAGATTTAAAAAACGGTGATGCGCAGTACAGAAAATGTTCTCAAATGACTGCGATGGCCATGCCAGGAATCCCAGCACTCTAGAAGCTGGGGTAAAGATAGTCACTATTTCTCTCTCTCTTTCCCTTTCCCTTTCTCTCTCTCTTTCTCTCTCTCTCTTTTTCTCTCTCTCTCTCTCTCTCTCTCTCTCTCTCTCTCTCTCTCTCTCTCTCTCACACACACACAAACACACACACATGTACTTATTTCACACTCTGTTTGGGGTGTTTTGTTTTAGGAATAGGGGTGTTGTTTGGGTTGTTTGGGTTATTTTTATAAGGAGACGGGATCTGTTAGGTTCCTCATACCTAACCCCTGGCCTCAAACCATCCTCCTGCCTCAGTTTTCTGAGTAGCTGAATCTAAAGCACACACCACCGTGTTCGGCCATTTCAGATAGACGAGAGTACTTTTCTACCTAGTGCTTTCTTTACAAATACTTTATTTTTGTTCTGCTTTGCTTTTGGAGATAGGGTCATGCTTCATAGACCTGACTGTAGACCAGGCTAACCTTGACCTCATAGAGAGCCCTCTGCCTCTGCCTCCTGCATGCTGGGCTTAAAGGCATGTACCACTGGGACCAGCCGATGACCTTATTTAACAGCTGGATGAAATTACCTAAATTTTCAAGTGAAAAAAAAAATCTGACTCTGACACTAAAATGTAACTGCTGAATGAATGGCACGGCCGGCCCTCAGAGCAGGTCTTCAGCCTTCTGTTCCTTACCCTGCAGCTCCGAGGACTGTGGTGCAGGGGGGCTCTAATGGCTACTGTGCTGGCCCCAGAGCCCCTGACTGGGCAGCCTTAAGAGGCAGCATACAAGTGTGAGAGCCTGTAGTAGGCTCCTGGCTTCTCCCTCCCTCTCTCTCTCTCTCTCTCTTCTCTTTCATCCCACCCCTATCATTATTAATATGCTAAATTTATGATCATATCTCTCACCATGTTTTAGATTTCCTAATATCTTTTTGCAAGAATATCCTGTTATTGATAAGCGTGAGTCAACATTTGAAATATAGATTTCAGACTTAAATATTTCAGCTGGAATTTTCATGAATTCCAATTAAAATTTATAAAAATCATTGACTCGTTTGTTTGGTTTGGTTTTTTGTTTTATGTTTTTTGTTTTTTTTTTTTTAATCCTCAGAAGTACTAATTTAGTAGAAAATGTTTCTAGGTACCTAACTTTTTAAGCTGGTTTTCAAAGAAAACTTAGTTTCACTTCTGTAAGGTACGGTGGTATTTTGAAAAGGTCATGGTACGGCTTAAAAGAATCATATGAAGTAATTTTCCACTTGGCCTATTAAGAAATATGAGTAAATTTTATTTTTAAGGAATGAAAAATGACAGGTTTTGGAGGCCAGTTTTTACCACCTGACTATTTCATCTAGAAAAAAAACTGTACAGCAGTCTGTCCCTGCGCAGGCGCACGCGCCATTTTAAGTTGGACTTTTAATTCAAACTCCCATACTACTTTAAAATTCTGTAGTTTTCTAACATTCAACAAGTATATAAAAATAAGCCATGTTCCCCACCACGCGTGACACACAGCAGGTAGTAAAATGGACACCCATGAATCCAGCTTTCAAATGAGAATACTTTCTGTTCTTTGTCAAAAGACAAGATCCCAGACTGGTAGTGAACTAAAGGCAATTCTCCAGTCTCAGTTTCCCAAGAACAGGACTTATAGGCATGAGCCATGACGCCTTAAAGAATCAGTGATGTTAAATTATATCATGGGAGTCCGATAGTTCAAAAGCGGGAGAGGGACTGTTACTGCTTCCGCTCCTTTAAAACCACTAACAGCAGTTAAGAGTGCATAGTGCTCCCACAGAGGAACTGAACTCAGTTCCTAATCCCAATATCAGCTGTTCACAACTGCGGGGAACCTCAGCTCCAGGGGCTTTGACACCTTCTTTTGACCCTCCAGGGCATCCGTACTCAAATGCGTCTATCCAAACATTGACACACACTCATACGCAGAGTTGAAAAGTAAAATACTTTCCAAAGCATCAATTGCTGAGCAAGGTCGCTGGCTCCTGTAAGCTAAGGACCAGGAGGCTGGGGCACAGGGATTGCTGGAAGTTTGAGTTCCAAGTTGTCTGGGCTACAGTGAGGCCCTGTCTCAAAAAATAAAAATTTAAAAACCCATCTATGTAAAATGGCCCAAAACACCCAAAAACCACAACAAAACAAAAACACACACACACACACACACAAAGACAGAGTACATTGAATTTTAAGTTAAAGCCGTGGTCAATAATAACCATTGGCCATCTTAACCCACATGGCCAAATACAAATGTTTCTCAAATGTCCAGAGAGTCACAGAGTGAAACCACATTTGTCAAGGGCAGCTGTAATGTACTAACATGCTATGGTCTTTGTCAAAGTCTATTCTTAGCTGTAAAACAAACTCTCTTTAATTAAAACCTTCCCTTATAAACAGCTCCTGAGTGAGTGAAGTCCAACTAATCCAGTATTCGAGCAAGGCCAAAGGGAGCCCCGAACTTTCCTAGCCCTCTCTCCCAGCCACCCTAACAGCAAACATGCAGCCTTCCACAAATGCAGCCAAAGAATTCTAAATTTAGACACGCTGAAGCAACGCATCTTAAGCTATATGTAAAGGTTTGGTAAATTATTTATGCCTCTTATCTTTAATAATGGACCATCATGTCTGACGTGTAATTAACATGGAAAGAAAGCTGTTATACTATATATTACTGTACCAAGAGTCAGAGTTTCCAGGCTATATTTAGTTCACATTAAAATGGAAGCAAAGACGCAAACCAAGCTAAAAATAAAATGTCCTGCAAAGACGAGATTTTTTTTTCAAATGGATCGAAATTTAGCTTTATTTGGTGCCTTATATGCTGGTATTCAGCAACGCTTTAACTTTGCATTGCTCTGAGAGCCTAACCACATAGCAGCTCAGTCTTCTATGGTAGAGGCCGGCCTTGGCCAACAACAGCCACAGATCATGTCATCGGCCACATCCTGCCTGCACTTGATTTTTACACAGTCCACAAGTGAGACAGGTTTTTTTTTCATATTTAAACAGGTTGATTTTTCTTTTTTTAAGGAGTATTTTTAACCCTGAAAAACTTTCTGACATTCAAATTCCGGTTCTTTAAATGAAGTTTTACTGGAGTACAGACATACTTACTTGAGCACTCTCGATACCATTTGACCGTGGTAAAGAAATCACTGCGATGGGGTGGGTTGGTTGCTTTGTTTTGTTTTCTTGGTTTGAGAGGGGAGGGGGTTCTCTGTGTTTACCTAGCTGTCCTGGAACTTACTCTGTAAGACCAGACTTGGCCTTGAACTCAAAGATCCGCCTGCCTCTTGTCTCTGGAGTGCTGGAACTAAAGGCATGCGGTCATCACCACCCAGTTTGTTATCCTTTTTCTTTATTTCAGTATTACTGACAAAAATTACAGCTGATATTGATAGTTGAGGGCTTCTGGGGAAGGAAAAGACACTTCAAGGGTGTGGCCTCTGGTAGGTCTAGCATACTCCTGTGGGTGGCACATCACACTTAAGTAAAGGGACAGCGCAAACTAGACATGGTGGACTAAGGAGCAGGAGGAGCAGGAGGAGGAGCAGGAGGAGCAGGAGGAGGAGCAGGAGGAGCAGGAGGAGGCAGCGGTGGCAGAGGTGGTGCAAAGATGAAAGGAAATGAAAAGACAGAGTAATGGATCTGGTAAGGGATAAGAGAAAGAATGGGGTAAATATGAGCAAAACACACTGTATGAAGTTCTCAAAAAGTAATAAAATATACTAAATATGGTAAGATGATAATGGTAGCTCATGACTATAATCCCATCTGCTCTGAAGGCTGAGACAGGAAGCCTACAAAAAATAAAGGTCGGCCTAGGCAACTTGGGGAAACCCTACTGCTAACAAAACTTGAAAGAAAGTAAACTTGAAAGGCAGATTGGCAAAGAGCCTCCCTCAGTGGTCAAGGACTTACCCAGTGTGCTGGCTAATTTTATCAAGTTGACACATGCTAGAGTCAGCTGAGAGGAAGGAACCCCAACTGAGAAAATGCCTCCCTCCATAGGCTGTAGGCAAGCCTGTAGAGCATTTTCTTTATTAATGATTGATGTGGGAGAGACACAGCCACTGTGGGTGGTGCCATCCTGGGCTGATGGTCCTGGGTTCTATAGGAAAGCAGGCTGAGCAAGCCAATAAGCAGCACTCCATGGCTTCTGCAGCAACTCCTACCTCAGGATCCTGCCCTGTTTGAGTTCCTGTCCCGACTTCCCTAAGTGATGGACTACAGATGTCGAATCATAAGCCACGTAAACTCTTTATCCTCAACTTGCTTTCGATCACGATGTTTCACCATAGCAATAGTAACCCTAACTAGGACACCTACCATGCTCAAGGTCCTGGGTTCAATCCCCAGTACCAAAACATCCTGCATATGTTATATTATATGTTATGATGTATGATATGATTTTTTTCATATTCACCACAGTATGAATTGGTTGAATTAGCACCATGAGAGTTTACAATAGAACTTATTCTATAGTCCAGACTTACCTAATCAGTCTGACAGAAATTTTGCACCCTCTGACAAACATCACTCCACCCACCCCTCTTCCACCTTCCTCCCTGGCCCATCATTCTCAGAGATGAGCAATTCTGAGGGAATCCTAATAACCCAAAACATTCATCTTTAGCACTTTGATCTTGAGCAAAGTAGGCCGAGTTCTGCGCCAGATGAACTGGTCAAATGCAGATGGTCCTCTTTGCCTCCAACTTGTCTGGAAATCTTTGGTCTTCCTTCTCCCTTTTCTTCTTATTTGGATCTTGATTCCAATATTTCCACACAGAACACGCGCTAAAGATTCTTAATGATACCTTGTGGTTTATTGTTTCTGTTTTAAACACTAGCTAGAAACTCCCATGACCTCTCAAGACACTATCACTTACAATTTGAAAGTCAGTGACCAAATGTCCTCTTGTCTCCTCCACTTAGAAATCATGATTAAAATAATAATAATTATCTGTGGTGGTAGAGTGTTGCTTTCGTTTATTTGTTTGTTTGTCTGTTTGTTTGTTTGGGAGTGTTGGGGGTTTGTTTTGTTTTGTTTTTTGAGACAAGGTCTGACTGTGTAACCCTGGATGGCCGGGAACTTACAACATAAACCAGGCTGGCTACAAACTCAAAGATCCACCTGCCTCTGCCTCCCAAGTGGTGGGATTAAAGTCATGCACCACATCAGACAATAATGTTTTAATTGAACAAACTATATCTCATAAAGCAAAGAAAAACAAAAGTTCAAATTGCCTCACAGTAAAGCTACAGATAAACTTTCATGATAAATTAAAAGCAAGATACTCATCGGCTGACCATGTTGTGTGTTTAGCACGTTTTTTGCCAAATTTAGAGACCTTGGCACAGATAATTCAATGGCTGAAAGCCATTGAGACAGTTCTCATCTGTTTGACACTCACTGTATGACAGTTAGCCATGCCAGCTTGCAAGCAGAGCAATAATCTCCAGCCATTGCAGCAGAATGAAAGGTTACTGCGCTCACATGCCAACAGAAGGTGCTCACAGTCTTCTTCTCGTTCAGAACCTAACTGTCCAAAGATGTCCTTTCAGACGGTTGGTACCCATGAAATGCATAGGAAATGCTCTACAGCTCTGAGTCTAAAGGGGCCTCCACCCCACAGGGAACATACATAAGGAAGGGCAAAGAGGCAGCCGAAGAAACCAGAGAAGAAACTGACAATGGAAACCTTACTGCTCCCATCTGGCTTTTTCAAGGCAGCATCTCTTTCACTCCTGCAGAGGTTTTTTTGCCTTTGGGAAATTAAGTTGGATACAAAATTATCTGTTTAGCTCATGGGAACCTAGATGTAACTACCTGAATGAAGTTCTACTCAGCTGACAGGAGAAAAGATTCAAGTGAAAAACAGAGAATGAGTAAAGAGGAAAAAAGGAAGTACCTAGACACTAGGAAGAGAAACAAAATGGACCAAAAACATCCAACAGATGGAGGTGAGGAGGCGCTAAGATATAGGAGATCACTGTCAAGCTATGTTCCCTTCAAAGCACATTCCTATCCCTGGGCTAGGGCAGTGCCAATGCCTAGCATGTATGTGAGGTTCCATCTTCAGCACACCTCTTCCCCCTCCCCCCCTCTCTCTCTCTCTGTCTCTGTCTCTTTTTCTCTCTGTGTGTGTATGTGCCTGCGTGTGTGTCTCTGTCTCTCTGTCTCTGTCTCTCTCACACATACACACAACTCCTATTCTTTGCATTAAAAGTTAGCATATCCACTACCAAAAAAAAAAAAAAAATGCTGAGATTAGTGTACTGTCCTAAAATGACCAGTTTCCTTCCACAGAGCTGATTAATTACATGATCACATACCATGTTAGTTCAACCAAAACTTTCTACACTTTACCAATTTTGAACTGCTGAAAGCAATTTGGCACAGCTCATCTGAATGGCCTACTATCACTAAAAGGAAGGGAGTAAGTATACAGAAGACCATTAAAGAATAGTCCTAGTAGCAGTTTTTAAACAGTATATATTTGTATTGCAGTATATATACTTATATACAATATACATATGCATGAATATCTATGAATATAAAAATAGATGGTGATGTTTTCTAAATATCTACTTTTTGAGAAAGAGTCTCACTATGTCACCCAGGTTAGCCTTGATCTTGAGGCAATCCTCCTGCCTCAGTTTCCTCAGTGCTGGGATTACAAGTGTGTGCCATGATATTTGGCTATCTTAAAGAAATGTATAAATGCATTTTTATATATGTATATATCCTTACATGTATGTTGTATATATGTAATATACAACACTTGTAAGTGCATAGAGATTTTCTGGAAGCATCCCAAGAAAACATCACTTATGACTGTCTCTGAAAGGAAACCAGAGGTCAGTGACAAGATGGGATTTCTCTCGTGGTTAGAATCCTATCCCTGTAATCTCTTGTACTGTTAGTATGTGTGGTGGTGTGAATATGCTTGTCTCAGGGAGTGGCACTATTAGGAGTTGTGGCCTTGTTGAAGTAGGTGTAGCCTTGTTGGAAGAAGTGTGTCACTGTGGGAGTGGGCTTGGAGACCCTCCTCCTAGCTGCCCGGATGCTAGTCTTCTCCTGCTTGTCTTTGGAACAAGATGTGGAATTCTCTCACTATTCCTGCACCATGCCTGCCTAGACACTGGCATGCTCCTCCCTTGATGATAATGGACTAAACCTCTGAACCTGTAAGCCAGCCCCAATTAAATGTTGTCCCTTACAAAAGTTGCCTTGGTCATGGTGTCTCTTCATAGAAACCCTAACTAAGACAATATGTCTAACTATATACATGTCTTACTGTTGTTTTGAGGTAGGGCCTCAGATAAGCCAGGATAAGCCCAAGATAAGCCAGGCTACAGTCAAATTTACCATCCTCTTGCCTCAGTCTCCTGAGTAGTATAATTAGAATAACTATTGCCAGCTTGTACAGTGACTTCAATTAAGAAAATGCCTAGACACTTTTCAAATGACTCAAGTAATGCAATGTCCATTTTAGTATGCAAATCATTTAGAATATTATGGAATATTTACAAAATGTATTTCAAATAAGGTTAATTACTTAAATTCCAGCCTTTTGTTAGTTTGACTTTGAGACAGGGTTTCATGTAGCCCAGGCTGGCCTGGAACTCCGTTTGTAAATGAGGATGACCTATAAGCAGCCATCCCCTGCCCTGTGTCCTGAGTGTTAGAATTACAGCTGTGTGCCAGCGCACATTGTTCCTACACAGTTCTGGGAATTAAATCCAGGGCTTTATGCATGCTAGCAAGCAGTCTATCAATGAGCTACCTCCCCAGCCCAAACTGTTCTTCACTATAAACTGCCTGCCAACAGCAGCGCGATCCTGAGGATCTTAAAGGGAACTAAGGTCAGTGAGCTTTGTTCCAATGATAATATTCACATTGCAAGTATTTATTAACTATGCAGACACTCCTGGAAAGATATTTATGTGTGTGTGCACACTCGATGAAGTCAAGATAAGCTGGCTTCTTTAATCACTTTGCTCTTTTATTTTTGGACAAAGTTGATCCCTAAACCTGAAACTTGACTAGACTTGACTGGCTTGGCCAACAACTCACAGGGATCCTCCTGTGTCTGCCTCCCCAGCACCTGTCTTTTATCAAACATGGTAGAGTGGTCTGAATGAGAATGACTCCCCTCCCTCCCGTCCCCTCCCCTGCCCCAGCGCAGGCCCCCAGTCTATGGAATGTAAACAATTGGTCCTCAGTCAGTGACATTGTTTGGGAAGGATTAGGAGTTCCTTTCTGGAGGAAGCAGTCATGGGGGTGGGGGCAAGGTTTGGGAGTTTAAAGCTTCGCACTGGCTGCCAGTTTGGCTCTCTCTGTCCCACAACTTCGGTTCATCATGTGGCAGCTTCCTGCTTCTACTGCTACATGCCACATGCTGCCATGCCTCCCCCACCAGGATGACCTCTTATGCTTCCGGAAGTAAAAGCCCAAACCATCTTGTATAAGCTCTCCTGGCCACGGTATTTTTATCACAGCACCAGAAAGGTAACAAAGACGCATGGGTAATGGGATCTGACGCAGGTCCTCTGCCTGCACAGCCAGCACTTCACAAACCGAGTCCACGCTCCAGCCCTCAGGGTCTATGAACAGCACACTCACCTATGGGCCATACGTCTACCTACACTACTCGATCAGGAGCACATTTACACATCTCTATGTCAGCATGTAGTATGCATAAATGTGTGAATGCAGAACGAAAGGCACTACTAGCAATCCTAACCCATCATACTTAGTGGGTCTTGATGTATCTTTCGGGATAAATGAAAAAAAACACTATTCGTGTCGCCTCAAAAACAACTAAGCTTTGAGCTAAACCTGGGGCCTGAGCCTCCCCTCCAGGCTCTCTCACCTTACTCCCCTAGAAGAAGATGAGGAAGTAGCTGCATTTTTCTAAGGGTGCGTCTCTTCTTATCTGGATAATTCCCAGAGACTAGGAACCCAGTGTCACCTTTAGTCGTTCTTCTTAAATTAACTCCTCCACTGACCTCACTGCCCCCCTCGGAAGCAGTGTATGAGCTAAGGGCCACAATGATGAGGATCGCAGCACCTGTTACAGTCTGGACTGCAGGAGGTGGGTGTGAGGCTGAGGCCCACTAGCCTTAGCAACTTAATGCTCTGGCATGAGATGTCTGCACACAAAAACATTTTCTATCAATACTAACATAGGAGCCAGTATAAAATGCAGATTTCCTGATATGCTAATATGCCTATCAGAAGCAGTATTCCAAAGCTTGATAATTAGCCATAACTGTGGCAAATGTTTGTCAGAAAGTCAAACAGAAAACCAAAATAATAATAATAATGATAATAATAATAATAACCACTCTTTCTTACATTTTCTCTTTAACTCAGTTTTTTGGTTTTTTTTTTTTAGACTAAGATTTCACATGTTAAAAGTATGGTTAGCTTTAGTTTTCAAAAATAATATAAATTCAGAAATATTACAAACTCAAAATATAACTCAAAAATATAAAACTCAAAATCCATCTATTAAAAAGTAGTTCCAAGATGTCCGAGTAAACAAAGCTGAAGCAACCCTTGTCTCTAGCAATAGCAGCCACTGTCATGTATATATCTACTTAATTTTAGAAGTCGGCTGGCGCTCAAACAAACACTAATCCAAACTGTTTCCATGTAAGACTCCCGTAAGCCTTAGGAAGCTAATTGTCATGAAATAACCGTAGAATGAATTACTTTTGCAAATCTGTTACTAGGGGGAGCATCCACTAATTTAAATCAGTTCCTTACTCAAATTCTTCCTTTAACTCCTCCACTAACAGCAGCCTAGGTGTTGAAGACTTCTAAACTAAGAAGACCGTTAGAATAGCTAAGTCCCTTAACATCCTGTAGCCTCTGCCTTCTGTATGTTAAGCATTAAAAGAAAGCTCATCATTGAGACTGATCGGCACAAAAAACGCCACAAAAGCACTACTACACCCTGCAGTCCCCTGAAGAGGTAACTTGTGATGAACCACCGTGGATGTCTGAGCTCTGCACTTTGAGGGAACCTGCAACACAGAAGCCTAGCCAACCTGTGGGCACAGCGTGCCAGAGAAACTGACTGAGAGGAGCAAGCAGCTTGCTGTGGGTGGGAATGCACGGTGGCTGGCAGAACACAGCTTCCCGCAGGTCTTCCAGCGTGCAGGCAGCGCAGGGGGTGAACAACCAAACTCCCTTTAAGTTTCCTATAGGAACTCACAACCTGGCTTCAACCAGGCACCAAGCCGCTTGCTCTGATGGTTAGACTAGCATTCTGGAACACACCCTGGGTATCTCTTAAACCCAAGGCAGGAATCCCAAGTGCACCGTCCGGCCCCCAGCGCGAGGCCACGCCCCATCCAGGCCGCGCCCCCGCGCCCCTCCTCCGGATACTAGTTCCTGGGAGCTCCCGGAGCGTTCCCACTACCCACAACCCTCCCGCAGGCCCCCGGCCCAGCCTTACCTTGGTCCGGATCTGTCCAGAGGTGGACACTTTGCGGATCAGCTTCTGGGGTCCCTCCTGCTCTGCTTCACTGTCGGACGAATCCTCTCCCGGTCCAGAGGCAGTGGGGGAAACCGCGCTGGCCCCAGCGACCGCTCCTCCCGCGACGCCCTGAGGGTGGTGCTGGCTGCCGGCCCCGGCCATCCTCTCTGATTCCTGCAGGAGACACAGCAGCGCCCCGAGGGGCTTTGGTCAGCTGGTAGGCTCTGCCGGAGCGTCTGAGCCCTGCGCCTAGCTGGCGCCATCTTCCGCGATCCCCGCCGCGTAGCACCCAGGACCCGGGACCACAAGCCGCCCCTGCCAAGACCTCCTGAGTCCTCTGCGCGCTTCACGCGGGTGCACCTAGCCTTGGGATGTTCTGGGGTTGCTGACCAAGGATACGATCAGCACCGGAATGAGAGGATGGAAGTCGCGATAAGCCTCGGACGAACTCCCTCTCACTCCTCCTAGGGTCTGGAGGGCTCAGAGAGAATGGAGAGCAGAGATAGGCAGGGGCACGCCACAGCAGGTCAGGCAGCGGCGATGCTCCTCCCCTGGTTCTAGGCAACAGGAGTGAGGAGAAGGCTCCTGCGGGAAAGGGGAACAGAGAGCTGCCCCCTACGTCATGGGGTGCACCTCTGGACCCTGAATCCCTCCACATACTCGGACCTTGGGACACCATTCCAGCTAAGTAAAAGTTCCCTCTGGCAGAGAGATGACGGGTCTCAAGGACCCTCAGCATCATTGCTAGAACCTTACCTCCCCACCTCTGCCTGAGAGTTCGGGTCCTTTAGGACTCCTCTACAGTGCTGTTTAGTTTCGGGCCCACCCCCATCCGGCGCACACGGAAGAGGAGAGCATTTTCCGGGAGGTTCAGCTCCGCTCTGAGAACTTTTGGTTCAGAAAAAGCCATTCCCTTTGGCTAACAGGAAGCTGGGAAGGGCGTGGAGAGAACGCAGAAACAAGAGAGGACACGCAGCCCAAGACGACAATATGCTGAAATAAATGTCTAAGTAAAACGCTCATCCAGAATGCCTGAAAGAATGCACTCAACTACGTGGACAAAGTATAATGCAAATTATATATATATACACATACACGTATGTGTATATATATATACACACATACACACACACACACACACACACACACACATCCACATGAGAGAACGTGGATCCACTAGAAGAACGCCACTCCCTAGTCCGGACTAAAGTCTGAGGAAAGAGAATCCAAAGGCTGTAGCCTGGGCTCTTGGAGGCTTCCTTAGCCGGCTGTTTAAGCGCGGGGTGGGGGGGGGGTGTGAGCAACCTCACAGCAGAGCAGAATGCTCCTTCAACCTCAAAATCCTACACAGGTTGGGGGAGAGAGTACGAAAAGGACACATTTCCTGCTGTCGACCAAAGAGAACTAACTTCACAGAGCTGTTAGTGATTTTTCCAACTAAGAAGTCCCTAGCGACTCTGGGGGCTCTCCTGGTAGAGCAATCTTTTTAGCCCTTGCCCTTCAGGTTCCTCTCCTAGTTTGTCACTTGGCCTTGACCTTGAAAATTCCTGGAAACTAAGATTTGGGATTTTGTTTCTTTCAGGTTTCAGGTGTAACCTTAAGCCCAGCAATGATTCGGCTCTGCGTTAGAGCTGCTGCCAGCTCTAAGAGATTTTATTTTAACTACACTGAAAATGTGAAATCCTTTTCAGCCCTTCAGCATGAGAGCGCCGTCATGTTTTTCAAACACAAAGGCAAAATCTCTCGTGCTTCAGTTATTCCCTTTAGCAAAGGGAAGCGTGGAGTGAAATGGACTTCAAAAGTCCTTATGGCCCTATAATACAAAATTCTGTACCGACAAGAACATACTGCTGGGGAGTTTTTAAGAAACAATAAAATTCAATGACCTTGGCTGGAGAACCAGATCAGTGCCTAGAATATGGAAGGCCCAGCACAGCCAGAAACAAAACTAGTGCCCTTTTAGTGACCTTTGTCCTGGTCTGGCTATTTGGTCACAGACAAGTTTAAGGATTTGGCAATGCAAAGACCCCCAGAGTAAAGGGCCTAACACAGTTCAGACTTTCCTTGTAGCGTTAAAAAAGACAGAGAGCACAAGCTGGAACCAAAGTTTTAAAAATTAAAAAAAAAAAAAGGGGGATTCTGATTCTAATGTTCTCTTCGCCACACTGTATAGAGCTAAAGGCCAGTTTGGCAACCGTGCTGTACTTCAACCCACACATTAAACGTTCAGACTTTACAGCAGCATTTCCCAGAAGCCAGCCAAGGGAAAGGTGGTCTAAGGCTCATCGTGCCTATTTGGTGAAGATGATGGGTTCCATTTCTTACTCTTTGAAAGGATGGTGATTGCTTAAAGACACGTAACACAGCTTCACATTCAGGAGCCAGGCAAATGAATTCCTGAAAGTGTGGGCATTTATTACTTATAAAAACCTAGCCTTGCAGCCAGCTCTGATCAACACAGAATTCAGTAGCCAGCTCCAAAGGCTTGTAACTTTGAAAGCGATGCCAGTCTAAAGCCAGTTCCCGCTAAGTAAATGACTGCAACTCTACAGCATCTGTAGCTGTAGAGGAAACCCAGGGTGGATGAAAATACTGTGTAAGCAAAGAAGGGAAAGCCGCCTCATTTCCCACTAAAGGTAGCTCAGGGAAAATCCCTGGTGGGAGAGGATCACTTCTGAGAAACTTTCAAGGAATCCCCAATCTAACACAGTATCTGACCTACTAACTTCTTCTCCTAGGGATAATCGTCCAAAATGGTTATCTGATCTAAGTGAAATGCACTTGCCTTTTCTTTGTTCAGTTTGTTTGTTTGTTTTGAGATAGCACCATAGTCATTATGTAGCCCAATCTGACTCGGGATTTATGGCAGGTCTCCTGCAACAGCCTCAATTTCTTGAAATGGCTATTAAAATTTCAAATACATGGCATATTGTCTCACTTGATTTATAAAAAGTTCCTTGACTTTTTCTTTAGTGTTTTAAATTTTCAAAAATTTCTCCAATGCTGCTCATGAATTCCTTTTTATTACTGTTACTTTGAGATCTCTGTTGGTGAGCAGTGGTAGTGTACACCTTTGATCACAGAATTCCAGAGGCAGGCCTCTGAAATATGAGGCCAGCCTGGGCTATACAATGAAACCTCCACTTGGAACATATCGCTAATGTTGTTGAAAACCTACATGTTGGAGTTTGAGGCATGAGAGCTGCCAAGAGCTGGAAGCCAACTTGGGCTACATAGTAACAGGCCCTCAAGGGCTACACAGCAAGATCTTGTTTCCAAAAAAAACAAGAAAAAAAAGCAACAAAGATTCTTGGCCATACACTCTATAGAGGCTACAGTCAGGATTAAATGACCACCAGTCAGCTTTCTACTTAATAAGGTGCCATATTCCCCCCACCACCACCACCCAAAAAGGTACTGAAGCAACATAAGCCAAAGCTGATTAAAGCTTTGTAAACACTCTATTACTCCTTACAGAGGTATTTTGAATTAATCAGCTGCTCACAACAAGCAGGGTCATGAGTCACGTAAAGTGTTTAATCCCATGTTCTACGGTTTTACCTTCAATTGTGATATAACATAAGGGTTACATGTCATACCTTGAAAACCACAAGCGAGTACTAGAGAAGCCGTGTTCCAGGACTCATGTTCTCTATCAGTACAGAACCAAAGAACTACAGACTGAGCCAGCACAGACCGGAAGACTGATGTGACAGCAATATGGAACTGATTCCACAATCACTATGTGTTACATACTCAGAATGTAACATTCAAAAAGTTACATTTACTTTGTGTAAATTTTCTTAGTTGTTACCCGGATAACAAAGCATTCTAAGAGCAACAACTGTGCTGTCGATTACAGGAACATACTGTGGTCCTAACCCACGAGGCAAAAAACCTCTCCTCATCCTGGCAGAAAGTGCAACTGTACAACCTCTTGCTTGCATTGTGGCTTTTTTTTTTTTTTTGCCTTGAAACACTTCCATTTCTAAGGGTCCATTAATTCTGGACTGTTCACTGGTATAATGTCAACAGCTAACAGGTACAGAACCATTTGAAAATAAAAACCAGCTGGGCTGTGGTGGCGCATACCTTTAATCCTAGCACTTGGGAGGCAGAGGCAGGTGGATCTCTGAGTTCGAGGCAAGCCTGATCTACAGAGTGAGTTCCAGGACAGCCAGGGCTACACAGAGGAAACCCTGTCTCCAAAAAAAAAAAAAAAGGTATTTTGTAACTACCCCCACATTTTTAAGTGGAGCTAGAATTGTAACTACCTATCTGCTACCCACTCCCACTCAAGATTAAGGACTGCTTTGCTAAATATCTTCCTACCCACTCATTCCCAACAGCAAAACACTTTGATTCTGCTTACTTATTTATTTTAGTGATGCTAGGACAAACCCAGGGCCTTGCACTGGCATGTGCTTTATCCCAGATCTACATCCTGCCTCTCCCTCCCCATTATTTTCTTTTCTTGTTTCTGGATACAGAGTGTCAATATGTAGCCTCTTTCCTCACCTGGTTGTGAGTACAGGTGTGTAGCACCACACCCAATTCCCCAAATACCTTGGGGGCTAAAATTTAAGTTCTGCTTGTATTCATTAACACTGGACTATATTCTAAAGCTAGCATCAAAGAAAACCAAGAAACGACTGTGCTAGTAAGTATCTGCTTTAAGCTCAATACTTAGCCAGAATAATGCTAAATAAAGCTAATGTGTATCCAAATGTTCTGATTCAACTAAATAACTTAATTTCACCCCCTCACAGAGAGAATGTCAGGAAGTCCCAGAAATTCCCTCTGCTCCACATGAATCTCCAAGGAATCCTTTGCTTTTCTCTCTGAATAGGAGAAATCACACCATCATAGTTTAGGCTCTACCAGAAGAGAGAGAGAGAAAGAGAAAGAGAAAGAGAGAGAAAGAGAGAGAGAACAAACTCTTACATGCATGTTGTCACATGCCATAATAATATAGTAATCCCATTTAGTCAAGTTTGTATGGTAAAATATTAAATTGCCTATATTTAAAACTTTAAAAGGTTTTTAAAAACAACTCAGAACTGGAATCCTGGTGGAAACAGGTTTGTTTTCTTTGCTGTTGTTTCATTTTGTTTTAAGAGAGGAAGGATTTGTGTTGGCTCAGAGGATAGGTGTATCTTGGTGGGAAAGGAGCGGAGCTGGGGTTCCACCTGTGGTAGCCAGAACATGCACCAGCTACCTGCTCTGTGACACCTACGAGGAAGCAATGGGGGCGGGGGTGGGGGGTGCACAGGTATTCCAGAATGAGACACACAGTCTGGGCTTCAGGAAAGCTATGATTCTGTGATTCCACTGTTTAGATCTCTCTCTCTGTCTCTGTCTCTGTCTCTGTCTCTCTCTCTCTCTCTCTCTCTCTCTCTCTCTCTCTCTCTCTCTCTCTCTCTCTCTCTCTCTCTCTCGTGTGTGTGTGTGTGTGTGTGTGTGTGTGTGTGTGTGTGTGTGTGTAAGACCATGGTTCCTTATGGTTAAATAGGCTGGCAGTTACTGTTCTAAGTATAGCTGTCATATAGGTTCATTCTGAAGGAAACCAGAGCTCACTCCATTCAGATTCTTGAGATCACTGAATCCAAATTAAAGAACCTGATTTTTGAGAATTCTTGATGCCTAGTACTCTGCTGAGACAAGAGCAGGGCATGCAGTTCCAGGCCTGCCTGGGCTACCTAGTAAATCCCAAACCAGCCTGTCCTACAGTGTGATACTCTGTCCCAAACATAAACAAAACCGATTCTGAAGGACCCAGTGTTCCCTCCAAACATATTTAGATTAAAACTAACGTCAACCCCTTTGCTCCCCAAGCCAGAAATATTTAACATTTAAAGCGGTTTCCTCTAATGCATTCTTGCTTTCTCTTGAATACACTCCTTTTTTAGTAGTTCAGGTAACTCAACTTTCTTAAGGAATTACATAAAGCATTTGAAAATCCTTAACTACTGTAATCATTACACATTACAAGTTCAGAATAAAATCACCAATGAGAACTGTTTTATGACACATACTTGGATAGATGTCAATCTTCAGCTATAAAAGTGTAAGCTTCTTGGGGACAAAGCTTGTCTGAGAGTTAACAACTTGCCCAACAATCTCAGAACACGAGAGATGTTGGACAAAAATATCTGCTGAACTAATAAAATGCCTTAGCCACTTACATACGCCTAGTTTTGGAGAGTTCATAATTTAGCTAGTGTTACTGCTTCATCTCCATCTCACATCTCTGTAAAGGTTTTAGTTTTAAAAGTTCACGTAGCAAGACTAGTACTGAAGATTTTCTATGAGACTAAGAAAGCACGTTGGCTCTTAAGCACCTTGGGGAAGAAAGCGGGAGGTTCTCTAATGTTGTGACTGCAGGGAAGTCCTGAAAGTCAGCACCCAGAAAGCCCTACACATAACTTGGAGTTTCCCACTGTAAGGGATGGAAGCTGATAGGACTTTATATAGTAAAGTTCAAAACAGGTCAGTGGATTTAATTCTCAATGATCTTAAATGTCAAGACTGAATTGTATTTTTAACCAAGAACGGCTTACTCCCTAATGATGATCGCAATAGAACACGGGCTACCTAACCTGAGAACCCACAAAAGCAAAAGCAATTACTGGATGGATCAAAGTCGAAGGACACCACTCCTGAAAGGTCAGGAAGCAGGAGGCAGCGAAAGGGGCTGGCAAAAGGGCTAGAAGTCTACGGGTAAGAAAAGGAGAAGCAAGCCTGGCACCTGACCTACAAGCTCTCAACAGGCAGAGGGCCCGCCTGAGCAGACTCAGGAAGTCCCTGGGAAAACATCATCGGAACAGCACCGCAGCACGGATGAAGCCAGAAATTTTGGACCAGGCTTTGGAGACGGTTCACCACGTCAATCAAAAAGGAGTAACAAATACGTAGATAGGGTATGCAGAGCCAAAATCCATTGGCCACTCAAGATTACAAGGGTCTACGCGGGACGGGGATTCCTGGGAGGCATCCCTGAAGGGATGGATAACAGACCGTTTGAGGTGCAAGAAATAAGTTAAAGGAGTTTAGGGAACAAATCCAAAGACCCCCGACTCCCATCTTCTCACACGCAACACTCTGAGCTTCTAAAATGAATCAGTCTCCGCGTGGCGTGTGCTGGGAGATCCAGGCGAAAGCGAAGTTAGCTGGTGGCTGGATCCCGGGCCAGGTCCCCTGACCCTCCGAGCAGTTCGGGACAGCCGCGGCCACCCGAGTCGGAGGCGTGGCTCTGGGCTTCTGGCAGCCACCGGCCTCCCCAGGCGGCGGTCCTCGGGAACCTGCGCGCCCAGGTGACTGCCAGGGCGCGGTCAAGAGGTGAACCCCGTCCTCCCCGGCGCCACCCGCTGACCGCGCAACCCCGCCGCCTCCCCTCCCGGGCCCGCCGCGCCACACTCGGGAACGAAGTGCAAAGTTGGGAAAAGGATGAAGCGCGGAAACGGTCCTCGAAGGACCGTCGCCAGAGGCCCCTCGGGGAAGAGCTCCTGCCGACCGGACAAAGGCTCTCCGGGCGGCGAGCGAGGAGGAGCCCGGGCGCCGGCGGAGGAAGCGCTGCCCCGGCTGGGAAGCAGCTGGGGACCTCATCCCGGACCGCTTCCTGAACGGAACCTGGGCCGGGAGGGGGAGGCAGGGAGCAAGGACAAGCGGGAGGGGTGGGCGCGGGCGCGGTACCCACCGGTTCCTCCCAGGCCGGGCTCTGGGCTCCAAGCACGGGGCGCACGTGCTGCGGCTCCATCGCCCCGGCCCGCGCCCGCTGGCCGCCGGAGCGCACGGACACGGGCCCCCGCTGCCGCTGCTGCTGCCGCCGCCGCCGCCTGCGCCTCCCTCGTCGGGATCGCTGTTGCTGCCGCCCCGGCTCCTGCCCGGGGCCAGCCACGGGTCCTCTCGCGCTCTCTGGCTTCCGCCGCGCTCGCCCGCCCCCGCGCCGGTCCCTTCCTCCGCCACCGCCTCCGCAGCCGCCTGAGTCCCGCTCCACGGCACGGCCGCGAGCGCTCGGCTCCTCAAGCCGCCGCCGCCGCTGCTGCCGCCGCCGCCGCCTCCCACGGCCGCAGAATCCGCCCCTCTCTCTCCTGTCTCCGCCTCCGACTCCCTCCCCTTTTCTCCCGCCGTTCGCCCCTCCCCCAGCGGCCCCTCCCGGCGGGCGGCCCGGGACGCACGTGACCCCCCCGCCAGGCCATATAAGGCGCGGAACCGAAAGCAGCCACCGGGTGGTCACGGGCACCGAGCGGTGGTGCGGCTGAGAAAGGCAGCCTCGCAGCGGGGCCGGGCTCGCCCGGAGCATCGGGGGATGTCCGGCCGAGGGGCTCGCGCCGGGCGAGCGGGTGCTAGCACCCCTTTCCCCTCGGGTGTCTGTAAGCCCCGGGCGACCGCCTCCGGAGCTGAACCTGGAGCCAGTTGCCCAGGACTGTAGCTGGCTTCAACAGAGCGAGGCTGCGCTTCGCACCCCTGAGCCGCTCCCAAGCTCCCAATTTGGCAGCTGTGGGATGCCTGGCTGGCTTGCCATCTCCGAGAGAGGTTTAAGTCTGGGGAGCCCTGCTTTTGTTCTTTTTTCTATGGCTGAAAGGTTTCGTGGAAAGAAAACCAGCTAAGGAGCCGGTCTGTGGTCCGCTGTGAGCGCTCCACTCAAGTATAGGGGCAGGGGCAGGCAGTTCGGGGAGAGAGAGCTCAAATGTCAACTGTCTCTCCTGCTGCTCTCTGGGGGAAAAAAAATAAAAATGAAAATTGCAACTAGCAATTTTTTTTAAATCATCTTTTCCTGAAATCATCCTTCCTGGCAGTGAAGACGGACCGTTTCCATCTAGTTGCAACCGAGCAGTGACTGCATTTACATGGGTCATTTCCTCTCTCGTGGACTTCAGACTCCTGCCAGCACCATCTCCTGGCCCTTAGTCTGGTAGACAGATGCATTCACACGTTTTGAAACCGAAAAATCAAAACACTCACTTGATCCAGCATGCTCCCACGTCATACTAATTTCCGAGGCTAATATTCCGCTGAAGCCTCACTCATAAAGGTCACCTAAGGATTGTGGAGAGAGAGCTAAGCCACTGGATGGCTTCCAGCCCTCACTTTCTATGACTTGACTATTATTGAATTCCTGAATCTCCCGTTTAAACTCGCCCTTTGACTGTTGGGTCTTCTCTGTTTCTATGTTCAGTGGCCTCTTACCTGACGCCTAAGTAGCCTGTCTTTCATTTACTTTGAATGAGGGTTAAGTAGGGCGAGTGAGCCATCTAACAAGTTCCTCCCTTGCTTTCAGTTAACAGTCAGATGATGATAACTCACAGATCTCCATCATTTCTGACCGTGCTGCGTTTACCTCAGCACTGAGATTACCTCTGTACAGTGGAGCTCAAGCCCAGCCCTTCATTCCCACTATGCGAGCATTCTACCTGCCGACTAAGCTAACCCAGACCGGAAGCGAACTTCTCTTTTTCAAACATGTTGTTACATTTTGGACTTTTATTTTTCAGATAGGTGTCTCTGTCTGTGTGTGGGTTTGTGCACATGAGTGTTAATTCTCATGGAGGCCAGAGGCATCCAGGGCCCCTGGAGCTGAAGTTATGAGGCACCCAGTGTGGGCGCTACGAACCAAACACCCTGTTCTCCTCAAGGACAGTGTGTGCTCTTAATCACTGAGCCATCTCTCCAGCTGAGAAGCCAGCCAACTTCCTAACCAGAAATATCTACCTTTATCCCCCTGGCCTTATTTTCAGCCTGTCTAAAACAATGTGCTTTCCTGACAGCTGACTTTTCTCTCTAGTCTTACGTAAATGTCACCACAATTCACTTAGTCATGCAAAGGAAAAGCAAAAAAAAAAAAAAAAATTCCTGGGATCCTCCCTTCTCTCATTGCTTCCCCTTCCCATCACTTTCTCTCCCTCACTGCTCTGGCCTCCGTTATGTTCCTTACTAATTTTGAATTTTTTACTCTATTTTTACTTATTTGCATGTGGGCCCGTGTACAAGTGTGGAAGTCAGAAGATAACTTGCAGGAATTGTTTCTCAACTTCAGCCATATGAGAACCGGGTATTGAACTCAGGCCATCGGGCATGGCAGCAGGTGCCTGATAGACTGAGCCGCGCCCCTATGGCTCCACTCATTGGTTTTGTCCCCTCTAAGCTGCTTATATGTCATCCCTCTTGCTGTGACCCAAGTCACCAGATGAAGCCCTAGTATCTTCCCTAGTGTCTACTTCGACAGTCCCTTCCAAAGCTGAGTTCCTTGCAGGTGGCTCCCCTCAGGCCACATGTTTTTATGCTGTGCCCTGTTCTGGAATGTTCTTCCTTATACTCAGCCCTGTACAACACCTGTTCATCTTTCACTACTCACCCTAAGGGCTTCGTCCTCGTAAAAGAATTCCCGACTTTGCTGCATGGTAAAAAACAAAACAAAACAAAACAAAACAAGCAAACAAACAAACAAAAAAACCTGTCTGCTCCCTCTACACTAAATAACTACACGCCATCCTGTCCTAATGCCTTAGAAGATTTTCTTGAAGTTAGTTTTCACCTATCGTCTTCCTGGTAGCATTTTTGTTTGTTTGTTTGTTTGTCTTTGTCTTTCCTAGACAGGGTTTCTCTGTATAGCTCTGGCTGTCCTGGAACTCACTCTGTAGACCAGGCTAACTCAGAGATCTGCCTGCCTCTGCCTCCCAAATGCTGGGATTAAAGACATGCTCCACCACTGCCCAGCAGTAGCAAATATCATAACTGATGTATTCCATCTTCCTGGCTCTGGTACACACACTCCATGTTTCTCAAGTCTGTTGAAAGAATTGCTTATAATATAGTGCGAGGTGTGCTTCTGAGGCTCTTTCTTTCCCCTGCATTGTCTCACTTTGTTCTCACAGTTGTCCGTAAGATATGTCAGTGCCTTTCATAGGAAACCAGAGGGGAGGCTGGTGATGTAGATCGGGGTAGAGGCACTCACTGACTAGCCTGCTTTTCAGACTCCCAGACCCATCTGGCAGAAAGAGTGATGACCCTACTCCCAAGATTTGTGTTTTCTCTCTCTCATGCTCTCTCTCTCTCTCTCTCTCTCTCTCTCTCTCTCTCTCTCTCTCTCACACACACACAATTTTTTTATAAAAAAAAAAAGAAAGAAAGAAAGAAAGAAAGAAAGAAAAGACAGTAAAGCTGGAAAAGCTTGCCCAAGGGCCTGTGTAACTCCGAGAGCCAGGGTTGTAATCCAGATTGCTTCTTTAATGTAGCTACATATGCAGCTGCTTCTCTGGTCTAAATGTTGGTATCTCCCCCTGGTTCCTGCTGAAGTCCTCACTTCCACCAAGACCTAAGGAAGGGGTTTGGTTATGATAGCAGATCCTGTCTAAATGGGATTGGTGTCTTGTAGAGAGGTTCCGGGGCTAGAGAGATGGCTCAGTGATTCAGAACACTCAATGATCTTCTTGAGGACCCACCTTCATTTCCCAACGCCCACCTTGGGCAGCTCACAGTCACCTGTAACGCTAGCTCCAAAAGATCCAATAGCCTCTTCTGGCCTCAGGTACCTGCATGAACATGGTGTGCAGATGAACAGGCAAGCACACGCACACATAAACAATTCAAAACGTAAACCAAGAAACAGAGTACCATCTCCATTGTCTTATCACATTGTATAATAAAAACAGTGTTCTCTTTGCTAATGACTACACAGTAGAACTAGCTCTGTTTTTCAGCTATTCCAAGGCATTGTGTTTTAAGGATGTCTTTAAAAATACACAGTTTGATCTCACTACTATCAGACCATCCTAAGAGCGCTGCTTGTAGCGTGACTGTTTTCATTCATTGTGTGTATTAATCAGACTACAGGGCTCTAGGAGAGCTTTGCTGCTTCCGCCCCTCCCCCCCCCACACACCGTGTTTCCTTCTCACGGAACAGTACACATTAGTAGATCGTTGGGTGTGTCCTCTGTTCCACATTACCATCCACCTCCTAAGGCTTTGCCCTCATACAGAGGAGGGAAGTGATACGGCGTCTGCTGTGGGAGACAAAAAAAGGCAGGGAGGGGTATTACTTCATAGACCTCTACAGACACTGGGGTGTGCATGTGTGTGTGTGTGTGTGTGTGTGTGTGTGTGTGTGTGTGTACGCGCGCGCGTGTGCATGTGCATGTGTGTGTCTGAGAATGTGCTTTTCAGTTTCTTTCATCAAAGGCCTCTGAGTCTTGTATTTTAATTTCCTCTTATGCCTGAATCATAATTTCACTGTGTCTGGAATTCTACATTGAAAGTGATTAACACTAACCTTTCATAACTACCTTTTGGCATCTAGGGCTAGCAATGAGATATCTACTCTCAGTCAAGTATGTTTCTGTCCAATAAATTTTAATATTTTCATTTTGTGTTTGGACTAATGTTTTGAATCTAAGTGGATTTTAGTTTTAGGGGTTTTTTGTTTTGTTGTTGTTGTTGTTTTGTTTTGTTTTGTTTTTTGAGACAGGGTTTCTCTGTATAGCCCTGGCTGTCCTGCAACTCACTTTGTAGACCAGGCTGGCCTCGAACTCAGAAATCCGCCTGTCTCTGCCTCCCAAGTGCTGGGATTAAAGATGTGCAACCACCACTGCCCGGCTTGATTTTTTTTTTTTATTATTTTATTCATTTACATTTCAAATGATATCCCCCTTCCTGTTTACCCCTCCAAAAACCCCATCCCATCTCCTCTCTCCTCTCTCCCCTTTGCCTCTATGAATGTGCTCCCCGACTCACCTACCCACTCCTACCCCCATCTAGCATCTCTCAATGCTGGGGCATCAAACCCCCACAGTTCCAAGACCTCTCTTCCTATTGATGCCCAACAAGGCCATCCTCTGCTTCATATGTATCTGGAGCCATAAATCTGTGTACTCTGGTTGGTGGTTTAGCCTCTTGGAGAACTAGGTGGTCCAGTTAGTTGAGATTGTTCTTCCTATGGGGTTACAATCCCCTCCAGCTCCTTCCTTACTTCCCCTAGCTCTTTCATTGGCATCCTCAGGCTCAGTCAGATGTTTGGCTGTGAGCATCTGCATCTGTATTGGTCAGGTGCTGGTGGAGCCTCTCAGGCTCCTGTCAGCAAGTGCTTCTTGGCCTCAGCAATAGTGCCAGTTTTATGTCTGCAGATGGCTAATATCAACAGTCGACAAATGGGACCTCATAAAATTACAAAGCTTCTGTAAGGCAAAGGACACTGTCAATAGGACAAAACGGCAACCAACAGATTGGGGAAAGATCTTCACCAATCGTACATCCGATAGAGGGCTAAAATCCAATATTATACAAAGAACTCAATAAGTTAGACTCCAGAGAACCAAATAACCCTATTAAAAATGGGTTACAGAGCTAAACAGAGAATTCTCAACTAAAGAAATGTTCAACATCCTTAGTCATCAGAGAAATGCAAATCAAAACGACCCTGAGATTTCACCTCACACCAGTCAAAAAGGCTAAGATCAAAAAAACAAAAAAAAAAACAAAACAAAAAAAAAAAAACAAAACAACCAAGTGACAGCAGAAGCTGGCGAAGATGTGGAGAAAGAGGAACACTCCTCCATTGCTAGTGGGACTGAAAGCTGATAAAACCACTTTGGCGGTTCCTCAGAAATTTAGAAATAGTTCTATCTGAAGACTCAGCTATATCACTCCTGGAGATATACCCAAAAGATACTCCAACATATAACAACGACACATGTTCCACTATGTTGATAGCAGCCTTATTTATAATAGCCAGAAGCTGGAAACAACCCAGATGTCCCTCAACAGAAGACTGAAAATGTTTTCAATTCAAGTGTTACTTTTCTTCATTCCTGTTCCGTGCAATTTTCTCTATTTTGAGCTTTTATAACTAGATTTGACACAGAGCTTTTTATATTATCCTCCAAATCTCAAATTTTCTTTTATGGTTCTCTTCTTTGGTGGTGGTAGTATTGATTTGTTTTGTTTTGTTTGTGTGTGTGTGTGTGTGTGTGTTTTGATAATCTTGGATAATTTCTTCTGATATATTACCCACTTCCCTAATTTTGTTTGAAACTATGTTCAGTTGCCAGTCTTGCTTCCTTGCCTTTTTGAGGTAAGGTTTTGCTATGTAGCTCTGGTGCTTGGCCTACGAGTCTCTACAGAGATCAGACTGCTTCAGACTGTAGTAATCCTCTTATCTCTGTCACTTGAGTGCTCTGTTTAGCCTGCTTCTTAATTTCTTAATATGACCATTGACTTTTCATTTGTTTATTTTCCTAGAATTTTCACTTCATTCTTTTTAAAAATTGTTAGTTCTTTTTTATATACTTGGGTTTTTTTTTATTTATTTTTTAGACCTCTATGCAGGCATGCACGTACAGCAAGATCTTTCTCACATAGCCCTGGCTGTCCTGCCATTCACTGACAAGGTTAAGGTTCACAGAGATCCACCTGCCTCTGCCTCCCAAATGCTGGGGCTAAAGGCATATGTCACCACCCCCAGCATCTCATTAAACATTTTAAGTAGTTTTATTTAGAAATGTTTCTTTTATTTATAGTTGCCTGAATAAATTCTCCCATTTGTGCACAGATGGGCCCCATTTGTGTCAGCTTGCTTCCTCGCATGCTTAGTAGTGTTTTGCTGGGCAATTCTCCTCAGCGGCCTTGTTTGCTTTAGTTTTAGGGGTTTTGTTTTTGTTCTTGGTTGTTTGGTTGGATTTTTGTGACTTGTCGTTGTTATTGTTTGCCTTTTTGCAGGGGTCGGGGTAGGGAATAAAGCATGCATGAGGGAGGTGTCTACCTGAGAGAGTCTGATCTGGATTTTTGTCAGCAGCCACCAGATTTTCTTGTCTGATGAGGGTTTGTAGTCCTTAATGCTTGGAGACTCAGGATTCTGAAGGCTGGTACAGGCAAGGCTTCTTGGGACTCTGCATCTCCAAGGCTAGCCTCTCACTTGTTCCAGCGTGCTGGCTTCACGGTATTGAATGGAACTTTTTACACTGAAGGTCAGGTGCTGAGATTTGTGCTAAGAGAGAGAGAGAGAGAGAGAGAAAGAGAGAGAGAGAGAGAGAGAGAGAGAGAGAGAGAGAGAGAGAGAGGTGCACACCGTCTTTTCTATGAATTCTCAGAAATCACTGTCACCAAATGAGTTAGTTGAACCTGTCATAAAACCTTTCCCAGACTAACAGGGCCAGAACATAGACCCTTCAAAAAAAAACCTTGTGAAATGAGCATGTGGATGGGATATGTATATATATGTATATATATATATATATACATATATACATATATAGTTTTTGGAACAATTTGTCACAATGCTCTCTATACTTGATAAGTTTTGATATTCATGCTCTGGGCAACCAGAGTCCATTCTTTCCATAGCTCGTAAATATGGGCTATTTCTTCCCTCTAATGCAGCCCCTGGAGACCATGGTGAATGCAGCCCCCCAGAATAGAGGTATGCATATCTCACATTCAAAGAACAAAGAACAGTAGCTTCTACCGTTCCAGCCAGACTTCAGTGGAACAGGCTGGAGACAAACACTTTCCCATCGAAATAATCTGATAAAGACTCTAACACGAGGACTGCCCTTGAGGGAAGCTCACGAGCAGATTTTATCTTAGTACTAATAATACATCTGACGCAAGAAGGGAGAACTCTGGTCCTGATCCCACTTTATGAAGCTCCTGTGGAGCACGCAAAGAAGGAACAGCTATGCTCTAGATATGTAGGCGTGTGTCATTCCCGTGGCTTCCTGAGAACGGCCTCTACGGTTCTTCATGGAGTAGAATAAAGCTTTTCCTTTGGCCTTCTTTCTTCACTGGTGCTGAGACCGCAGGCACGTAACCATGCCCATCCCACAGGCACTGTTACTTACAGCTCACAACTCAAGGTGTAAGTTCTACAAATGACCCTATTTTCCTATTGTCCTCATCTCACATAATGTCAAGAGAAAAAAAAAAAAAACTCTAAATGTCATTTTAAAATATTACCTGGTAGGGATGTTTAAGTGAAACATAGTTTTTTTTTTTTTTTTTTTTAAAGCACAATATAGGGTTGGTTAGATGGCTCAGCAGGTAGAGGCACTTGCCACACAAGCCTGGTGACATCATTTAAATAGATCACTAAATGCACATAAATGTGGAATGAGAGAACTAAGTCTACAAAGTTGTCCTCTGACCCCCATATGTACAGGGTAGCATGTTCTCATTCATGCACACACACATTACTAATAGTAAAATACTATTATTATTATTATTATTAAAAATAATAAACTGTTAAATATTTTAATTATTTAAAGACCAATGTATAAAAAGTATACATATGATAAAATATGAATTTTTAATTGGCAGGTTATGCCACAAAATGGTTACTGGTTATAAATGTACATTAGGATTCCATAATTGCATGTATTTTTTTTCCTTCTTTTTGGCTGAAGTATGGTAAGATCATGGGTTTTTTTCCTCTGTACAGTATAATTACCAATGATTCAGTTAACAAAGAGATCAGTATAGGAAAATATGAGAAAAGTATTCCAGGACTGCTGGGTGAGATTGTTAACAATGCAGAGGAAAGAATGAACCAACATGAAGTCTGCTCTCCACAGAAAAAGGATTAAAATTTTGAGTCTAAAATTAATATAAATTGTGACAAATTTAGTTGTAGTTCAAGAAATGGTACATTCAGAGCTAGAGAGACAGTTAATGGTTAAGAGCACCGGCTGTCTTCCAGGGGACCCAAGTTGGGTTCCTAGAACTCACACAATGGCTCACACCCATCTGTAACTCCAATTTCTGATGATCTGACATACTCTTCTGGCCTCTACAAATACCATGCATTCATGGTACAAAGACATTTGTGGTGGGCAAAACTCTCATACACCTAAAACAAACTTAAAAATAAATGTTTTCTTCTAAAGAAATAGAAAATATGAGGCTCCCTCCAAATGCGCAGGGGAAGCATGGGATGGCCAGCTCTTACGATTCTCTGAGAATACTTCTAGCAGAGCTCTTCTACACAGTGGTAGGATCCAGCCACTTCAGATTCCAGCTTAGAGCTCCAGATCCAAGAGACATGGTTGCCAAGAATCAACCCAGGTGCTGGGACTCCGGAGAATAATCATGAAGGAGCCTGAAGGTGGGTGTAAGTGGCTCAGTAGCCAGCATGACATCTACCAGGGAGACAGGAGTCCAGGAGACCAGAGAGGGCCTTTGAAACTTGAAGGCTGGGGAAGGCACTTCAGGAAGTGCCCCTAAGCCATCCTGTACTACATAGTAATGACAGTGGAAATGGAGGATACAGCTCAACATTGGTATAGGTACCTTAGGGGGTTTAAGAGAATTTCAGGACAAATCCATAAGAAACAAAAATGGAGTTTACTGAGGACAAGTGTGTGTTGGGGTGGGGAGGGGGAGATAGTTGTATATATCAAGGTGCCTGTCTTAGTTACTTTCCTATTGCTTTGGAGAGAAACCATGACCAAGGAAACTTGTAGAAAAAGGGGTCTACTTGGGCTCATGGTTGCAGAGAGCTAGTCCATGACTATTATGGTGGGGAGCACAGCTGCAGACAGACATCATGCTGGAGCAATAGCTGAGAGTTTACTTCGAATCCACAGGCAGGAGACAGAAAGGACTAACTGGGAATGTTGTAGGCTTTTCAAACTCCTCCATTAGGCTACTTCTCTTAATCCTTCCCAAACTAGGAACCAAGTATCCAAACATATAGGGGCTATTCCCATTCAAACCACCACAGTGCCCATGGACTGCTCAAGAGAGAAGTTATCAAACTCATATCTAAGAGTCTTAACAATAATCTCTCTCTCTCTCTCTCTCTCTCTCTCTCTCTCTCTCTCTCTCTCTCTCTCTCTCTCTCTCTCTCTCTCTCACACACACACACACACACACACTGTTGTTGATCTCCCATCCCCTGTAGCTCAGACTAGTCTGAAACTGGCTATGAAGACATTGGCTTCCTGCCTCCATCTCCCGTGCTCATGCTAGGCAAGTACTCTACCAACTGAACAAATGCCTAGAAACCAAACTTTTGTTTCATTTTGTTTTGTTTTGTTTTGTTTTGTTTTGTTTTGTTTTGTTTTGTTGAGATGGTGTCATGTAACTCAGGCTGGCCCTGGACTTGTAAATTTCCTGCCTCTCCTTTCTAAGTCCTGGGAGAATGTCAGTCATGTTCCATCATATCTGACTTAAAGAACTTTTCTTTAGTAGATGAGATTATAAAGTGGTGTGTGAGGTATATTGTTTGTGTTTAATGGCAGATAAAAGATGCATAGGTCAGAAAAGGTCAAAGGGATTCATAATCTACTTAGGTTACAGTGTCAACGCCTGTTTAGAATGCATGTGTACCTGTGTGTGGACACATGTGTACAAGTGTTCAAATTTGTGCTGAGGCCAGAGGATGCCTCAGGTGCTATTCCTCAGGCACCAGGTTCCTAAATTTTTTTGAGACGGAATCTCTCACTGGCTGGACCTGTAAAGCAGGATAGGCTGGCTGGCCAGCAAGTCTCAGGGAGACACCTACCAGTCTTAGGGACCCCAGCCCCACTGCACCCAGCCCTTTTTAATGCAGATTCTGGGCATCCAACCCCCTTATTCTTGGGAGACCAGAGCTCTGGGGACTAAGCTAGCTCCCCAGCCCAAGGCAGGTGTTTTAGGTGTTTCAGCTGTAAGCATGGCTCATAATCTTGTTTGTGAGATTGTTCTCAGAAAATGGATTATAGTCATTTGCAAGCAGTTTGTGCTCAGCTACCAAGGGAAATAAACCAGATTCCAGGACTTGAATCTTGGGTTCTTCCTTTCTGTCTCATGTGCCTTTAATATTCCTGCCTCAATGACTCCTGTTGGAGAATCAGGATGGAGTGAATAATGTGCTAAAAATGCCTGGTCCAGTTAGATGCTTTTTCCAGGCTGAGGGCTCCAGAAGAAAAGAAAAAGGATTGTATATTTGTTGTAGTTTCTATTGCTGCAGTGAAACTCCATGACCAAAATGAAAATTGGGGAGGGAAGAGTGTTCATCATTGAAGGAAGTCAGGACAGGAACTCAAACAGGGCAGAAGGCTGGAAGTAGGAGTTGATACAGAGGCCATGGAGGGATGCTGCTTACTGGCTTTCTCCCCATGGCTAACTCGGCCTGCTTTCTTATAGAACCCAGGACCACCAACCCAAAGATGGTACCACACTCACAATGGGCAGGGCCCTCCCTCATCAATTACTATTTAAGAACAGACTTGCCTTCAGCCAGATCTTATGGAGCCAATTGCTCTTTTCTTTTCTTTTTTCCTTTTCTTTTCTTTTCTTTTCTCTTCTCTTCTCTTCTCTCCCTTTCCTTTCCTTTCTTTCCTCTTTTCTTTGTGTGTGTGTGTGTGTGTGTGTGTGTGTGTGTGTGATTTCTTGGAGACTGGGTCTCTTTCTATGTAGCCGTCACTGTCCTGGACTTGCTTTATAAACCAGACTGGCCTCAAACTCAGAGATCTGCCTGCCTCTGCCTCCCAGGTGCTGGGATTAAGACATGCACCATCACACCCAGCTTGGAGGCAATTTCTTAATTGAGTTTTTTTTTCTCCTTTCAGCTGATTTTAGCTTGTGTCAAGTTGTCATAAAACCAGCTAGATTGTTAACTTTTTGTCACACAGATCAGCTGGGAGCAGTGTTCCTCATGATAAATGAAGGAGGTTGTATACTATTTGAACTTGGAATGAGGAAGCCAATCGATTGATATGCTCCACATAAAACTCCATTTTAAAAGAACAGCATTTTGAGTCATCACAAGAGCCATGTGAAGTTATTATCATTGTCTCCTGCTATAGAAGATGATCTTAAACTTTGGGGACTACACAGTAATCCCAGGGTCACAGCACTTAAGACAGACCTAGTGCTGGTTTGTGGAATTTTCAGCATGTAGAGAGACTCCTCGAAAGAGAAAAGAATCAGGAAAGAAGCCTGGTATAGTACCCACTGGGAAGCCTAAGATAAGAAGGCCATGAGTTCAAGATCAGCCTGGATTACATAGCTAGTCAGTGAGACCCTTCCTCAAAATAGGGGATGAGAGGAGAGTCTCGAGGGAAGAGAGAAGCTCACAGTGGGAGAAGTGCATAGCACAGATGGAGAATAGAGGACTTCAGAAGGCCAGGAGTGGTGGAGCTACTGCAGGGGCTACCCTTTAGTGGCATAGGGAAGCAAGTGTGGTTTAAGAAAGTAATAAGGAAACACAACTCTCAAGAGGACTGGAGGACAGGGAACGTTATCTGCACAGGTCGAGAACTGTTTCTTCAGAGCCAAGAATAGAAAGACAAGGAAGAGACAAGCGCTGTAAATGTCAACTGTTGTCAGGACGGAGACTGGAATCCAGGTCTAACGAGTGTTTTCTCTGCTGTTGCCCCAGGATACAGCAGTTGCCTTCAGTGCAAAGGTCTTAAGCTGGCCGAGGCCAGCCTGTTTCTCCCTTTTCCCAGCCTCCTGCACAGATCACCCCTTCCCGGGACCCTCCTTCCTGTGCCCTTCTCCCACAGACAGGGGCCTGGCAGGTCCCCCCGCTGTGTTCCTGTCTCTCTTTCTCCACTTTGCCTTGCTCAACCTGGATGGGAACCTGGGAGGCCATCATCGATGGGCAGTAACAGGATCTGACCCAACTGGCATTCCCTCTCACCTCTGCTCTAAGTGGGTTTCAACTGTGCTAGAGCCCAGAGCTAAGCTACCAAGCATGTCATCTGCCCCATTCTGCCTCGCCCCATGCAGCCTCCACCACAAGGATGCTGGTAGAAAAGCGCACCTAGTGGATGTGGCAGCAGGTTGGGATGCCTGGGATCAAGGACTTTCTTCCTGGCAGAGAGTACACATCACAGCAAGCCACAGAGGACAGTGCAGTGCCACTGAGTTAGCCTGTCAAAATCATTTCATTGGGTTTCTGCTTTT